>NC_031498.1:25251937-25255837 GCF_000237925.1 Schistosoma mansoni | reverse complement strand
GAGTGAACATCAACTATGACTGAGATGCAGGTACATCCAGCTGACCAGTCCCAAATAGGACGAAACGCGTGTACTGGATTCCACCGCTAGCCATTATCCATCTTTCCTTACAATACTTGTTAATTAAAGCTATATCGAGGCAATATGCACAGTATGCACATATGCCAATTAGAGACTGACCAGTTGCAGTCTTAAACATCAATCGGAAGATTCAAACAAACAATACTAAGTGTACTTAGTGGATGCTTCAGAAAAAAAACATTCATCTATTAAATTCAATCTCTAATGTTGTTTAGTGCGTTTAGAAATCCATAACATATGCTTATTTGCTTAATGTATCATAACAATTATACAGAACTGAATTCATTGAAGTGTAATATGCATTGAGAATAACATATTTTGATGATTTTCGAATGACTAACTCTTTCTTTCACTTAATAAGACACTAAAAGAAGTCAGGTTTTGGAAATTTAGTCTCTATTTATTGTTCCAAGTAAGAATAAATGATAGTACAGAATATCAAAAAGCGTTTGGTGACAACTCTTCTACTGATATATTGTTGTTTTGTTCGCGGAACATACAGACTAATCTTATATACAATGTTGTTTCATGGCTGGGGAAAGCCATAAAGTATTCTGAATTTTTTAATTGAAATCGTAAGTCAATTGAAGCTAGACCACCATGGAAAACCTGGAAGCACTGGATGGCCAACTCGTCCTAGTATGGGACTTCTCAACAGTGCGCATCCACAATCCCCCCTCGCGAGCGAGATTCGAACCCAGAACACGTAACTGATAGACCGCTGAGCCGGCATCCCTCATAATATACTAAATACTGAGTTGAAAAAAAATAATTGTCTAAGAGGTATTGAACAATTATTGAGTGATCCAATATATGTTCAGCGTTCAATACTGAAAGATCTTGATTGTGAGTAATAATCCAACAGGGGAAATATCTTGGAACGATTATGATGTCGAGTTGATTAAGGATAGCCCTCTTGATCTACATCTTCATAAACACATAAATGCCATAAAATATCCTCGTGTATATCAGCGCGTATGTTGAAATCCTGAACAGAAACATTATAAAGGTCAGGAAATTTTAGGATGGTAAGCACAGTAGTCAGTGAGTAATTATTAACAACATATTGAAATGGATTCAATTCACTATCGAATTAGCGAAATCTTGAAGAACTATAAGACCTTGGACAAATATTCATTGGATGACAAGATGAATGTTGACCATAACCAATGAAATTTAGTTTCGATGGGATATACGATTAGTTACTTTTTGAGTAACGCATACAGCTCATATATGTCTGAAGTTTGTGCTGATAATGCTATCAAGTAAGACAATAAATGGGTTCACAATTAAATTATTCCTCATAAAAAAGTCTAATTCCACCCTCTTTTCCATAATCTCACATCAAGAAAACGATAGGCATTCAAGGTTTCAAAATAGTCATCCAATTTATTGGATTCAAACTGCTCATTTTGAAACATAAATCCAGAGATGCTCTACCTTTATCAACAGTTTGATGAGAATTTTATTTTCTCTTTGCGCAGATATATATGTAGCTTATATTAAACTGTTGCGATTAGCGTCGAGGTGTATGCTACTTATGTCGACAGACATAGTTCGTAAGCAACAGCAATCAGAAGTTAAATGCTTTTAAAAAGAAGACTGAGAAGATTGCACTGAAGACAACAGAATGGGAAGCACAAAAGACTTAGGAAAAGGAAGATTCATGAAGGATGTAAATGACAAACGACAGAAGATTTATAAATGAAGTATTTATTGTATAGTTTCACGTTTGAACAAAGAACCCTGTAATAAAAGGTTGATTTTCCCCACCTGAGCTTTCATTCACTACAGCATGAAATTAAATTTCCCGTTTTTAATCATAGAATTCCTTCAAAATAAACAATCATCAGTTGACAGAACAAATGGTCAGAGACAAAATATCTCGTTCTGGCAAAATCCCACACATACACCCAAGATATTAAACCCTTAAATATGACTAAAATTTATCTAAAACTGATTGGCTTGTTACTCATAATCCCAATGGAATTATCAGCTAACTACTTAGTTTAAACTTTGTTCATTGAGTTCATTATTACTTACTTACTTACGCCTGTTATTCCTCCTGGAAGAGCATAGGCCACACACCAGTATTTTCCATCCAACCCTGTTCCGGGTAATCCTTTCCAGTTCTTTCCAGTTAACATTCATCCTTTACATATCTGCTTCTATTTCCCGCCGTAAGGTGTTCTTTGGCCTTCCTCTTTTCAACTTCCCTTCCAGATTAGTTCATTATGAGAAATTCACCAAATTCCACTTGAAAATTTTTATAAAATATTATCTATACTTGATCATACTACATTCATACTACTTAATTAATACTTGAATGAATAGTATTTTTTCTACTTTAATCTTCAAATTCAACCTTCGACTCACTTCTTATCTGAAGTGGTCAAATTAAAAAGGAATATATTGTCCACTATGTATCATATACAGAGATTAATATTATGTAGGTATGAAAAATAATTAATTTTTTTAGTGTTATTTTGAATTAGTTGTTAAGTAATAATGTGGTGTGGGTTACTTATATCCATATAAGTAGTATATGGTGATGGTCAGGAATGGAATGTATTTTGTCAGAAGATCGATAAGGAGAGAACAGGAATGAAACGCAATTGGTATGAAAATGTATGAACAATAATAATCGGAGACTATGGACTGATATTTGCAGAAGGAACAGTCAAGATTGAGACAATCGATTGATTGTTTGCAAACCAACTGCTTACTTTATGGTTGTCAGATTTGAGTGAGATATTCTGTAATTGCGTGCTTAAATACATTCGATTGACCCCACCCGTGTTCTGTTCATCACAGCAACAGTCGATTGGAAATCATACTTATGTATTTAAATATGTGGAGAAACTAAAACATCATTTAGAATTGCTAAAGCCTCTGATATACATGGATTTCTTTTTAATCTAACTCCCCTTAGAACTAGTTGATTTCATGTTGTGAATGATTTTAATTGAAAATTCTGGTTAAGATAGATGACTAGAACTGACAAGTTGTTCAATAAGTGAACGATACAATTGTTTTCATACAACTTTAGTTAATTATATTGGGTAGTGTTTGGATATGTGATTGAAACTGGTAAGAATACAGTGAGGTGGTCTAATGAGGTAGTTTATCATCGGTACATTTTAAGACCTAGTATCTACCGGAGAATGCAACCAGTGGTTCAGTGAAATAGAATGTTTGAATCAATGATTTCGACAAACAGTTTATTAAAATCTTTTCAGCCATTTAATGTTTGAACTAAATGTACATGACAACGATCGTCTTCGATGTTTTGGCTTCAAGTTTTTGCCAGTTAACATGGGAGGAAAAACATTTTCCATGAATATTTTTCCGATCAAATTCAATTATTTGTCAATCAGGTCTTCTAAGCAGATTCTTTTAGGTCTCAAAGATATAAAATAGTGTAGGTCTCTCTTCCTGTTCAGTGTAGGAATTGATTCATGTAAAACATCAGTTTAATTGTTAATTAGTTGTAATGTGATCGTCAATGGCAATAAGCACGTACCTATTGAATGGCAATTAGTTGTACTATGATGTCTACCTATAGTGTTGAATCAAACGTCCAAATACCATAAGTAAAACGATCTGAAACTAAAAGAAAACATTCACTTGGTATTGTTTGGTTGAATCTTCACATTGACATTTAGGACTGCAATTGGTCAGTCTCTTATTGGCATATGTGCATACTGTACGTATTGCCTCGATATACCCTTAATTCACAAGCATTTTAAGCAAAGATGGATAGTGGCTAGCAGTGGAATCCAGTTTGAGGCGCGTTTCGTCCTATTTTGGACTCATCAG
>NC_031498.1:25234801-25251737 GCF_000237925.1 Schistosoma mansoni | reverse complement strand
GAACATCAACTCTGAGATGCAGGTACATCCAGCTGATGAGTCCAAAATAGGACGAAACGCGCGTCAAACTGGATTCCACTGCCAGCCACTATCCATCTTTGCTCAAAAGAAAACATGTTTTCTATCTGAAACTGAATGAACAGATAACAATATGATTACACTAAAAATAATATTACGTAAAATGTTTAAAGTATTTAAGTATTATTTCCACTTAAAAAATGGCTGAAGTAAAATCATATGAGTTAAAAGTACTTGAAATCCTTCAAGTGCAATGAAACATGGTACAAATAACAGAATAAAAAGTTTACTGAAAATATGATATTCTTAATTACTTACTTACGTCTGTTACTCCCAATCGAGCATAGGCCGCCAGCCAGCATTCTCTAACCCACTCTGTCCTCGGCCTTCCTTTCTAATTCCATCCAACTTTTGTTCATTCTTCTCATGTCTGCCTCCATTTCTCACCGTAATGTGTTCTTTGGTCTTCCTCCTTTCCTTTGATTTTCAGGATTTTATGTGAGGGCTTGTCCTGTGACGCAGTTCGGTGATTTCCTCAATATGTATCCTATCCACTTCCATCGCTTCTTCCTGATTTCTTCATGTACTGGATGGAATCTGGTTAGTTCTGTCCCACGGTAGAATGTTGCTGGTAGTGTCTGGCCAACGGATCCGAAGTATTTTGCATATACAACTGTTAATAAACACCTATATCTTCTGTATGGTGGCCTTCGTTGTTCTCCAGGTTAAGAAAATAGGTGTTGACATCTTTATGATCCAGTCGATCACCAGGAGGAAGAGAAAGGGTGAGAGTAAGCAACTTTGCCTTACATCGGTCTTTGTTATTCTACACTGTAACTAATAAAATTTGATCAATAATAAATTTTATTTACTATATGTCTTGTATATGAGAATATTTTCAGCGGACACAATTAGTTGGAAAAAAATCTAAAGCTTGTTGAGATTTCTGTTAAAAGTTTCTGTAAACAGATTTTATAATCAGATGAAGTTCCTTGTAAAAGAAGACTATGCATAGAGGTAAATCAATCTCCAAAATCAATAACTGTGTAAGTCTTCAACATTTGATGCTGACCATATTAGCTTTAATGGACTCATCTAGCTGAAAGTGCTCGATCATGCATCCGCCCCAGATCACGAGTGAAAAAGCTGTGCTCAACATTTTCTACAACTGCTAATCAGTTTAGATTAGTCATTTCTCGATATATTGATAGCCTATCAAATATATCTTCGAAATTCCTCGCTTCTGATTTCATTGGATGGGCAAGTTTCGAATATAGTAGGTATTATTTGTTAAGGTGTTATCAAACTCCAAATACTTGTGGCATCTTAATGTGCAACCAAACAAAGCATCATTTAAGTATTATAGTTTAAGAATATGTAGTCAAATTCATTTATACTCAAATGGGACTTTTTTAAAGCAGTTTTATGAATAGATATGTAAATGATTTTGACTAAAGTCAATCCTTTAGCTAGATATTTGAAGATATAATCAAACCTAGGACTTGCAGGCTTAGTAGCGATCAGGTTAAACTGATACCTCAGAAATTAGTCTTTTTAAGATGAGGCCACCACTGCGATGTCTGAAGGTTTTGGGTTCAAACCGTGGCAGGGATGAGAATCAGAGGGATAAGGGCAGATTTTCAATCTAGTAAGGTATCCTATAATATTGTTCACCTACTTGTACTGTTACGAAATAATAGTAGATATAACAACAGTACATAAACATACAACGTATTCAAGGGTGAAGAGCACAGGTTTTCATTACATTATTGCCGATTTACAATGATTTTCTCCCATAATTTTTATTCACTGTCATGTTCTGCATTTGTTTTGTAACTCATGGATAAAATTAAAATATCATAGTAGCCTTGTCTACACACGAGTACATTATACTCATATCAAAATACCAACTGAAATCCAGGAATCATCGGACAGCCATCTTGTCCTAGTATAAGACCCGTCAGCAATGGGTAACTACCACACACCTGATACAGTTGATTGCCAATTGTACAGAATCCTCATTAGAATTACAGAAATTAGTCACTACCGAGTACATACAAATTATCAGCATAAAAAAATTGTGGAAGTTTCCAAGCTTACATATTTGTTTGTTAAACTACATTCGTTAGTTAATTTACCTTTTTCTGGCTATGTGATTACTAACCGCATAATTTAAGCTGTGATATCAGAATAGTTGGTTTCAGGCATGAAACATGCATAGAAGAGTACAACATGATATGGTATTTTTGATGCATAAGTAATATATAGCTATGAAATAAAATAAACCTCTAGATGTTTCTTTAAAAAATGTAGTGTGTAAGTTATCAATTTCTGTTTAGTGTTTCTTTAGCGAGTTAGTTTTCTACGGGATTGGGTCACTAACCCTATGCCTAACCCTCCCCCTTTACCTGGGCTTGGGACGTACAGTAACTGTAGAAGAGCTACAGGCCAAAGAACACATTACGCCGGGAAATGGAAACAGATATGAAAAAGATGAATAACATTTGGAAAGAACTGGTAAGGATTGCTCAGGACGGGGTTAAATGGGGAATACTGTTGACTGGCCTATACTCCTCAACGAGGGGTAACAGACACAAGTAAGTAAGTAAGTAAGTAAATAAGTTATCTATATTTGACTTCTTATGAGAAATGCAGGGAATAAAATGTTTAGTTAGATAAATTAGCTAAAAACATTTTCCAACCCATTAACTTTAATCACTTATGTTATTTTTCTTAAATGTTTCCCATAACCATTACAGTTAAATGTCAAATAGTTTCATTACAATGTTACTCTTGAATTCATCTTGTATAAGATAACGGTAAAATCATCTTGATATTCAAATAGGAAATAGAAGTGTAATCTATGTTAAAATACATCAATGCATTGATTTGAGCATTCATATGTCATTTAACTTGAAAGATATATTAATCTGATAAAACCAAACTGTTTATTCAAATGAGTGACTTCATAAGATTGAGATAATCATTTTCAAATGATCATTCGGTTTAATAATCAACCTCGTTGATTGTTATCTCAATTTTTATCATTATACAATTCTTATGGATATGTGAAAGAGAAGAGTTGGAAAATAGGGATTGTATGTAAATGGAAATGTAACCTCTGAAGTTTTGCAAAGTGATCTAAAAGAATCTTGACTCTGTAGGACCCGAAAAACTTAAGTCAGATCCCATAAGGATCGTTAGTTTGCATTGTTGACAATTTTTAAACTAAAGCTAAACGGTAGTTCTGTAGCTTCTATTTTTGTATTAAATATCAGCAGAAGAATCGAATAAACAACAAGAACTACGAAAGTCATCATTCAGAAGATACAGGTGTTTATCAACAGTTGTCTACGCAAGATAATTGGGATACGTTCGCCAGATAATATCAGCAACATTCTACTGTGGGAGACAACAAACAAGATTCCATCCAGCAGAGGAAGAAATCAGGAAGAAGTGCTGGAAATGGATTGGAAACACTTTGAGAAAATCACTCAACTGTGTCACAGGACAAGCCCGCACATGAAATCCTGAAAATCAAAGGAGAAGAGGAAGACCAAAGAACACATTACGGTGAGAAATGGAGACAGACATGAGAAGAATGAACAACGACTTGATAGAACTAGAAAGGAATGCCCAGGACAGAGTGGGTTGGAGAAAGCCGGTCGGCGGCCTATGCTCGATTGGGAGTAACAGGCGTAAGTAAGTAAGTAATGTGAAGTCTGCGAATAACAAAAGGACATTAATGTATGGTTTTACACGTTATATATATATATATTGTACGGATTTCAGTACTATCATATTTTAAAATGGTAGCAAAGAATCTGAGAATAGTTGTTAACAAAAAATATGATTACATAACTATAAAATTGGAGCTAAAGTATATCTCTCCCATTTCAGGCAATATCAAATAGATATGGGCAAGGTGAGACTATAATTTATGGACGATCCTTGAGTGACTCCAGAGTGACCTTGAGAGTGTCCGCCTAGTAACTAGGGTCAAATGAGGGTTTTAAACCAGTGTGAGGAAATAGGATTATCATTTACAGACAATGGTTACGAATTAGATTTAGGGTTTTCAGCACGAATTGACACAGGGTAAACCAAATGGATGAATGAATTTCGTGCCAAAATCCGAGACCTGTTATCTTATATCTGATTGATTCGTTCACACATTATAGTCTCGCCAGTTGCAAATTAGAATTATTCATGTGGAATATTGAAAAATTTGTCAAAACAAGTTTTAATCAATATGATGACTGAGTTAACAAATCTGGTAAAACATATCTAATTTGAAGTGATCTGTTATTATTTAACTGTTATCAAAGGAACTTGATTGGAAGTTAGGAGTGGAAAAAACCATTAGTGTTTTCAACTGATTTCACTGATTTGTTTTTAAACTTAAATTCGAGTTAAATACATTCGATATAGAAGTTACTTCTAATAAAATCTCTTCATTATAATTTGTAATGATATAATGTAATTGTAATATAGTTGAAATCATGAGTCAATTGAAGCTACACAATCATGGAAAACCTGGAAGAACTGGACGGCTGTTTCGTCTTAGTATGGGATTCCTCAGCAGTGCTACCTCTAATAATGGTCATATGCTCACTAATGACTGGCTTCAAGAGGTATTTAGTGGAGTTCTAGGGAGAAGCAGTCACTAGTAGAGTTCAACCAGGTCTCTTGTGAGATATCAACTCACTGAAAACAATGGTGGACGCTTGCTCAATTTCGTGGATTGGTTGAATTTAGACATCAACACTGTTCGATGTCGGCCAACTTAGTGGTCTAGTAGTTAAGCTTTCACGCGCGAGACTGATAGGTCCTGGGTTTGAATCTTGCGAGGCTTGATTGTGGATGCGCAGTGTTGAGGAGTTCTACAATAGAAAGTAACGGCCGTCCAGTGCTTCCAGGTTTTCCCTGGTGGTCTAGCTTCCATTGAATCATGATTTCAACTATATAAAATTACTAAAACCTCCACAAAACCCCCTTCTAGTAATTGCAATAACAATACTTAGAATCATAATGTCTTTTAAAAGATATCAGGTTTCATGTAAGTCATACACTTTACTAATACAGATTTATTGTGACTTCAACTATTTGATAAAACTATCTCATCCATCATGTGATATCAATAATCTTTCTAAAACTTTAATAAAGCCTAGAATATTAGTAGTATAAAACTAAAACAGTAAAATTTAGTACCTTCAAGCATTATTTATTGATCAACTCCAAAGATATATCTGTTTGGATACAACTGAAATTGTTCGTAAAATATTCTCGTGAGAATACATGTAAGGGATAGACACTTTGGTTATATGTAAAGAAAAAAAGGAGAAAAGTTTTGTATAGTGTAATTACAATACATGGAGGTGGATTGAGAGTTTAGTAATAAAATGAAGAATAACTTTTCATCAGATACAATTCTAATTTTTTTCGATTAAGATCATGAATAGATTGATATTAGACCATCATTGAAAACCTGGAAGCAATGGATGGCCTTTTCGTCCTGTAACTGGACTCCTCAGCAATATGCATTCACGATCCCGCTCACGGGATTCGAACGCAGGACCTTCGATTTCGAGGGTGAACTCTTAACCTCTCGACCACTAGGCTGGCGTCAAAAACCTAATAATATGCACGACCACATTTATAATTACTATGTGCTCACTGGTGACTAGCTTCGTGAGGGAATTCTCGTTGTTCTAGTGAGAAGCCGAGACCAGTGGAGTTAATTCATGTCAAGTAGATACAGGTATCTACCTCCGCACAATGGAAGATAGTTGCGAAATTTTGTGGATTGGCTGAGATAAGAAACTAACATTGTTAGATGCCGACTGGCTGAGTGGTCTAGAGGTTAAGCGAGAACTAAAGTCCGAAGTTGGAATAGCATGAGTGGGATCGTGGATGCGCACTGCTGAGGAGTCCCACAGCAGAACGAAACGGCAGTCCAGTGCTTCCAAGTTTTCAATGGTGGTCTAGCATCAATCGATTCATGATCTCAATCAAAACCTAATAATCTCTACAACTCAATGGTGACAATTTTAATTGTATGGAAACATTTTGTGAGTTAATTTGAAGTTGTATGCTAAAGATTGAATGTTTAAAAACATTGATAATCCTGGTCGACTCATTTTTTTTAATTTAGTTAGGAGAGGAACAAAAATAATCTAATAGCATCTCATATTCATGTCTCTGTACATTCACATTCTCTGGGTATTTTGAATTAAATGGTTATACATATACATATACATTTCAGGACTCAGTGGCCGAGTGGATAACGCGATGGCGTTTGAAGCGAACGGTATTGGGTTCAAGTCCCAGAGTGAACATCAACTCTGTGATGCAAGTAAAATTAGTTGACGAGTCGAAAATAGGAAGAAACGCGCGTCCTGGATTCCACTTCCAGTTACTATCCATCTTTGGTTATACATATTGTTTCTTTGCCAGAAATGGGACTATTTCGTGTGGTTATAAAAAAATTCATTCTCATTTAAACGATTTTTGTACACTTAATAGAACATTACCATGAAATTTTCTGAGCCACTTTTATGATTTGGCAAAAAATCTTAGATACGTGACATATTAACGATACATAATTTTAAAATTTTCAAAGTACTGGAAAGGGATATGGTACTCAAAAAATGATGAGTAGTAAAGGAAGTAAACATAGGTGAATTGTTTGTATAAACTAAATGTTATATCTAGAACTTTGATTCTTGCTATGCCGCGTACTACTAGACTATTTGAACAATTGAACCCACAACGTCGCAAGAGAGAAGACAGATGACTAGTAAGTAAGAATTTTATTCCCCAAACAATGTCAAATATGGTATAAAAATCTCATGTATTTATAGTTTTTAGCTGAAAGTAAATCATTATTTCGGACAGCCAATAGGCACATAGGGGATCCTTCTTATTCATCCAATAGGGAAGCTACACGTCAACATTCTAGAATGTTCCACTAGTGGTGATTGGATGAAATGTCTTCAGCTCTTTCTGGGCTTTATTGAGGCTTCCTTGAGTTCGCCAATGAGCCATCCTTAAACTAGGTGTGTATCGATAAACTTTTTTTCATTCAATAATATATTCAATGCATGAATTTCAATATAAACTTCGCAACATTCTCTAATGAATATATAAGCAGAAACACATATCAAATCTTGTCAAGGTTCAGTGTACATTTAGCGGTATCTAGTTTTATCATGTATTCTAAGCATTTTATAAAAGACTCATAAGTACTACTACATTGAACGGGAACACAAGGGGGGACAATCGAATGTATTTGAACACAAAATTATAGAACATTTTAGTAAAATCTGAGAATCATACAGTAAATACTTCATTTGCAAAATGTCAATCAATTGTCTCAAACTTGACTGTTCCTTTTGCAAATATCAATCAATCGTCTGAAACTTCATTGTTCTTTCATTTCCACACCAATCATTCTTGGTTTGCGTTGTCTTTTCTTTGATCTTCTTAACCTCTTGTCTCCAGACATTTCACTTTTGATTGATGATACATACTACTTATATTTGTTGACATCAGTAGTACACACACCAAACTAATAAACAATGAATGTACATAAAATGTTAGTTAAAATAAACTTGCTAGTTATCACTACTTACAGTTTACCATTATCTTATCTAATTACTTGAGAATTGTTAGTAGCGTTTCAGAAGAACATATTGTACGGTAAAATTTAGATTAAATGGAAAACACGAAACTGTTTTATCTGTCCATGAAATTTAGCTCCGTCTTCAGGTGAATTTGTATGGATTCACCAGTTAATCCTCTTCTGTGAAGCAAGATTTAAATTTTTTGATATCGTACTATTTCAATACTAACATGAGAGTGAATTACAGCTTAATTCTACAAGACTCGGAGGAAAGCGATTAAAAGTTCCACTATCAAGCTTGTCGTTGTTTGACTAATCTACATAATGATCTTAGAACTATAAGAGGAAATAGATAGAGGATAGCAATGAAATCGAGGATTCGCGTTTCTTCCCATTTACGACTCGTCAGCTGGATGTACCTGCATCCCAAAATTAATGTTCACTCTGAGACTCAAGCCTAGTATCACTCCCTTCAAACGACATCGTATCATCCATTTGGCTACCGAGCTCAGATAGAGACTAGCCTGTGCAATGGGGTACAATCCGTAAACGATGCACATATACCAATAAAAGAATGATCAATTACTGTCCTTAACATCAATGAGAAGATTCAAACAACCAAAATATAAATGGATTTTTGAAATATAAGAAGAAAAAAATATCGAAATTCGCCAACATTTATCAGTCTCCACTTCCTTAAATTAACAAGGAGCTTTAAATATGATTTTACTATGCTAATATATTCAATCATTGTTCTAATTTCCCCATGGAATTAAGCCTAATATCTATATTGATATTTAATAATGTATACTCTATACCAAGATGAGAATTTTAAATACAAATGTCAAGACAGTTCTAATGTATGGGGTGGAGACGTGGAGAACTACGAAAGCCATCATCCAGAAGATACAGGTGTTTATTAACAGTTGTCTACGCAAAATACATCTGATCCGTTTGCCAGACACTATCAACAACATTCCACTGTGGAAGACAACAAACCAGATTCAATCCAGTGGAGGAAGAAGTTGGGAAGAATCGCTGGAAGTGGATAGAACACACTTTGAGGAAATCATCCAATTGCGTCACAAGACAAGCACTCACATGGAATCCTGAAGGTCAAAAGAGAAGAGGAAGACCAAAGAACACATCACGCTGAGAAATAGAGACAGACATGAGAAGAATGAACAAAAGTTGGATAGAATTAGAAAGGTAGGCTCATGACAGAGTCGGTTGGAGAATGCTGGTCTGTGGCCTATGCTACATTAGGAGTAACAGGCGTAAGTGAGTAACATGACTTTTAAAACATTTGTTACTTAGAATTCCGATTTAAACAACTTTTCTATATTACTTATTAGTGAATATACTTTTAAAACTGAGGCAAGCAAAATAAGAATAATAAAATAGAAAATTGGTAAATACTTTGGTAAATACATTGATGTTTATAATGTTTGTGACTTATGGCAATATCGAAGCAATCCGCAGACGATGCACATATGCCAATAAGATACTGATCATTTGCAGTCCTAAACATCAATGAGAAGTTTCAAGTGAAACAATACTAAGTGAATTTAAACTTCATCCCATTGCACAAGCAAGTGGCTATCACGACTCAGCAACTAAGTGGGTAACGCGATAGCGTTTGACGTGGACGGTATTGGGTTCGAGTCCTGGAGAAAACATCAACTGTGGGATGCAGATACATCCAGCTGACGGGTCTCGAATAGGAAGTAACTCGCATTCTGGATTTCCCTGCTAGGCACTATCCATCTTTGTTTATAATGATATCAATTACCTTTAAAAAGCTAACTTGATAATATCTGTTTCATTAGGAAAAATATCTAGTAGTTGATTGTTTCTTTGTTGATTGATTAAATTATCTGATTCATGTCCACTATAGAGACAACACAGTTCTATTAGATGAAGACTATGATAAAAAACTAAAGAAAGCAAGATGCTTTCAGTACCAAACATAAATAATTTCGGATTCTTTCCTCATGTTGAGATGCTATAGTTTTAAAACAGATCATATCAACGACTAGTTAGATAACATCATGCTACACTTTATGTAAATGTTGCAACTGAAATCGTTTGTCAAAGGGTTAGACTAATATTTAATTTCTTAGTAAATAACAACAATACAAATAGATTCATGTAAACAATACTTCAACCATGCATGAAAAATTCTACTGGTTTAAGACATTCAGGATTATTTAACAAAGAGTAAATACATCAGAAGGGGTTTTGTGGAGATTTCAGTATTTTCATAGTTGAAATCATGGTGAACGGTTGCTCAAACATCGTGGATTGGTTGAAGTTAGACATTAACACCGTTGAATGCCAGCTTAGTGTTCTGTCGGTTAAGTGCTCTGGCGCGAGACTGTAGGTCCTGGGTTCGAGTCTCGCGAGTGCGGGACCGTAGATGCGCACTGCTCAAGAGTAAATAACTGAAAATTCTGAAATTCATCAAGAAAATTCAAATATTTTTTACAGAAAATTATTTTTTTAACCATTTCAATTGAAGTTTGATAATTGAATTCCGGAGTGGATTAAAGCTAGGCCACCATGGAAAACCTGACAGCACTGGACGGCTGCTTCATCCTATTATGGGACTGAGTTCCCACGATAGGTTCTCCATGACAGTGTAGTTTTAATGGACTCATAAATTCAACTATTAAATTACTACCTTCTCCAAGAAAACCCTCTTTCTGATAAAGTTTGGTAATTTATAGTAAGTTCAGTTCTAATTTTATTAACTGCCATAAAATTATAGTAAATTGTTCTTCACTCATATATTCTGTTGATAATAAAAACACGATCTCTTTGACCTCATCAAAGGTTAATAAGGATAATTCTATAAGGATAAATGATAATTATTCGTTTTCAACATAGATTGTACAACATAAAATCAAGGTGATATTTTACGACTGTTCCGAACAAAATTCTAGATATAAACAATTTTATTTTTTGAATACGATATCTAACTTAGTTGGAAGTAGTCATCAGGAAGTTAGACACCTTGTTTTAGTGCTGAATATCCAAAATGAAGTACTTACTTACTTTCGCCTGTTACTCCCAATTGAACATAGTCCGCCGACCAGCTTTCTCCAACCCACTCTGTCCTCGGCCTTCCTTTCTAGGTCTATCCAATTTTTGTTCATTCTCCTCATGTCTGTCTCCATTTCTCGAAGTAATGTGTTCTTTGATCTTCCTCTTCTCCTTTGGTCTTCAGAATTCCATGTGAGGGCTTACCTTGTGACGCAATTGGGTGATTTCCTCAATATGTGTCCTATCCAATTCCACCGCTTCTTTCTGACTTCTTCCTCCACTGGATGGAATCTTGTTTGTTGTCTCCCACAGTAGATTGTTGTTGATAGTGTCTGGCCAACGGACCCAACAATAAAAAAATTGGCAATGTCAATCTCACAAGGGGTTTTGTGGAGATTTAGTATTTTCATAGTAGGTTGTAGGTCCAAATCTCACGAGGCGAGATCGTGGATACGCACTGCTGAGGAGTCCGACAGTAGAACAAAACGGCCGTCCAGTGCTTCCAGGTTTTTTTCTTGGTGGTCTAGCTTCAACTGAATCATGCTTTTAACTATAAAAATATAGATCTCTTTGAATTTATGTCCATTAAAACTAATATATGAATATTTTGTTGGGTTTTTATGTTGTTGTTGATAATTTATATCCCGAACTGATCTTAGCTGGATCACTAATGGAAATCAGGAAGCACTGGACAGTCATTTTGTACTAGTAGTATCCATCCAGGAATGAACCAAAAACATTCGATCTTGTATATGAACGATTAACCCCTAGGTTACTGAATCAGTATTCAGTGTTATATATATTTAACTTCAATCGCTATTTTGTAGAAGGTAAACTTTGAAACGTATTGCTGAGTATTTGTTATAAGGTTCCAATAAGTTTGGTAGAAGAAACTAATACTGCTTTTTATAGAATTTGTTTCATCAAAACATATGTTTCTTTTTTACATGCAAGGGAAATAAGTTCTTATGCATTTTAATTGTATAACATGACAATGTTATTGATTGAAGTAATTCATCCCATTTTACAAACTTAAGAAATGATTTAAAAGTCCTAAATGTTAATGGGAAGATTCAAGTAAAACAATACTAAGTGAATTTAAACTTCACCCCCGTTGCACATTAGAGTGGCTATCATGATTCAGTAGTTAAGTGGATAACGCGATGTTGTTTGATTCGAAAGGTTCGAGTCCTAGAGTGAACACTCACTATTTGATGCAGGTAAATCCAACTGACGAGTCTCGAACAGCAAGAAACGCGCGTCGAACTGGATTCCACTGCTAGACATTCTAAATAAATCATCTATTGTCATCAACATTATATTTAGTCATAACTGTCATAATAATAGATTTATACTGGAAACAATAGTGTTATATAAGGACCGATGATGTAGTGGTTAGTAGTTGAGGTTTCCAACCACGCTGCATCTATACTTATATAAACAATTAAGTAGTGTAGTTAGCAGTTATATCCACTGTTCAACTCTAACTTAATTTCTGCTTTTAAATATTATTATCAACTTTTGATTCAATAATTTTGAATAAATCAAGCATTGCTTAGATTGTTAATGGTAAAAGTAATATGTAAGTGTGATGTGAGTTACTTATATCCACATAAATAGTATATGATGATGGTCAGATATTGAATGTATTTGAGGAGAAGAACGATAAGGAAAGCACGCGAAAGGAATGCAATTGATATGAAGATGCATGAACAATAATAATCGGATGGAAAATTTTTAAAGGTTTGACATTTTAGGAGAAGAGTCAGTAAATCTACCTAAATCAACTGTTAAGAAATGTATTCAACATTCTAAAGATTATAGATAAAGTCGAAACCATTCAGCCGTGGAATTATATTCATAAAGATTGTTCAATATTTGTTTAATATTAAAAAGTATTCATTCACAGTTACATGAAATAAGTTCTATTATGGTGTGAGTTACTTATATCCACATAAGTAGTATATAACGATGGTCAGGTATAGAATGCATTTTATTAGAAGATCGATAAGGAAGGAACGGGAACGGAACGCAGTTGGTATCAAAATGCATGAACAATAATAATCGGAGACGATGGACTGATATTTCCAGAAAGAACAGTCAAGATTGAGACAATTGATTGATAGTTTGCAAATTGACTGTTGACTGTATGGTTGTCAGATTTTAGTGAGATAGTCTGTAATTGTGTACTTAAGTTCACTCGATTGTCCCCACCCGTCTTCTATCCACTACATTAGTAATATATGAATGAGTAGAGAATGAAATTTCTTAAGTTTCGTAACTAATTGTATGTCGTTTCTTCAGAGAACAAATAAATAATCGAATTCAATTAATAAAAAGGTTAAATAGTACAAAGGAAACAAAGTTGAATATTTTTTTAGAGCAATCAAAATGGAAATAGATCTCATCATGGTAATGTTTTATTATGTTAGTTCAGACATGACATTAACATGATCAGATCTATTTCCATTTTAATTGCCCTAAAATCATTCTACTTTGTTTCCTTTGTATTGTAACGTTTTGTTCAACGAACGTGTCTGAACCTCTTTAGGTTAATAATGAAAATCAAAGTTATCAATGAATATATAATGTTCAACAATGAAAACAAATCTGTACTGTGCTTATACAATCGTATTCAGATTTTGACTTTAGCAAGTAGAATAATATTCTATGTATAGATAATAATTGTTGCTCTGATTGTTTAAGAGAAATCGGCCTTGTAACTTCCGAAGAACATCAGCTTTCACCATGAGGCGCCGACTCAGAGGATAGAGTCTAAATAGTTTACATTGTTTTTTTCCGGTTAGTGCTTTCTTAGCAAGGTTGTTATCTACGAGATGTGGTTGTTGACCCCATGCCCAACCATCATCATCTACCCAGGCTTGAAAACGCTAGCAATCCTAAAAAGCTACATGCGGTGTACCTGAAAAGATCGTCAACATCATCCGGAATTCATACGACAGACTACACTGCGAATTGGTACATGTAGAACAACTGACAGATGCAGTCCAAATGAGGACCGGAGTAAGACAGTGCTGCCTACTCTCCCCCTATCTCTTTCTTCCGGTGATCGACCAAATTATGAAGATTTCCCCATCTGAGAAAAAGCAATGAATAAAAGCGAAAAGCTCGGAATCAATTAGAAGATTTGGACTTCGCAAATGATTTGACCATTCTATCCCAAACACGCGGACAAATGCAGATGAAGACAACTAGTGTAGCAGCAGCCTCTACATTAGTGGACCCCAAATACACAAAGGAAAAAGCAAGAACCTCAAATACAACACGGAGAACACCAACCCAATCACACTTAATGGAGATGCTCTAGAAAGTTGTATAATCTTTCACGTGCTTGAGAGCATCATCGATGAACGGGGAGGATCTGATGCAGACGAAAAGGTAAGGACTAGCGAAGCAAGGACAACAATCTTACAAATGAAAAACACATGGAGCTCAAAGCAGCCGTCGGAAAGCTAACAATAAACTCAGAATCTTCAGTACGAACGTCGAGATAGTTCTACTATACTACCACAACCACCATCAAAGATGTATAAGTATTTACAAATAATTGCCTACGTAAGATACTGAATGTCCGTTAGTCGGATATCATCAGCGACAGCCTGCAGTGTTTAAGGACAAACCATTTTCCAACTGAAGAGGAAGTTAGAAAAGGACGTTGGAGATGGATAGCACATACATGGTGAAAACAATCAAACTGCATCACGAGGCAAGCAATAACTTGTAATCCTGAAGGGGAATGGCAAAGAAGAAGACTAAGGAACACATTGCGCTGAGAATTGGAAGCAGACATGAAAAGGATAAATACCAACTGGATAGAAGTGGGAAGGATTGTCCATGACAGAGTTGGATAGGGAGTGCTGATGGGCGGCCTATGGTTCTCGATGAAGGGTAACAAACGTAAGTATGTAGAATAATATGAGGCAAATACCCACCGAAGAAAATATTAGATGGTAGCGTGAAATCTTAGATTGTCTGAAGTTAGACATTAGCGCCATTGGATTTCCGAATAATGGTTCAGAAGTTAAGCTTTCGCGCACAAGACCGGAACTCGTTGGTTCAAATCCAATGTGTGGGATCGTGGATGCATCTGGATCAAGAGTCTCATACTAGGATGTAACGTCTGTTCAGTGCTTCCAGGTTCTGAACGATGGTCTAACATTGATCTGTTTATGGTCTCAACCACATCCAACAATCTCCACAATGCCAAACTCGAGAGAATATGATTTAGTTAGATGTGAATCATGTGAAAAGTTCACAATTTAAACGTAAATGAATGACTAATTGTATGTTCGCTCCTGCTCGCGAGATTCCAACCACATCAACACCGTTGGATGACGACTAAGTGGTCTAGAGGTTAAGCGTTTGCTTGTGGAACCAAAGATCCAGGGTTCGAATCTCGCGGGGCGGGGTGGTGGATGGGCACTGATGAGGAGGCCTTTAACAGGACGAAACGGCATTCCGGTGCTCCTAGGTCTTCAATGGTGATTTAACATTAATCAGTCCATGATCTCAATCGAAAACTTTATAACCTCCATAACCCCATACTGATAACTTTATTTTAAATTGAAAATGAATGTATCCGGTTCAAGGTTATTTATTTGTTTAAAATAATCCTCAGGAGAATTAGAAATAAAATAACTAAATTAAATTGGTCATTGAATATAAGTTATTTATTGCCGTAATTTATAACCCAAAATGTTATTGGTTAGCAGAGATGGATAGTGGCTAGCGGTGGAATCCAGTTTGGCGCGCGTTTCGTCCTATTTGGAACTGGATGTATCTGCATCTCAGAGTTGATGTTCACTCTGGGACTCGAACCCAATATCTTTCACTTCAAACGCCATCGCGTTATCCAGTCGGCCACTTAGTCCTGATAGCCACTTGCTTGTGCGATGAGGTGAAGATTAAATTCATTTAGTATTGTTTGTTTGAATCTTCCCATCGATGTGTTAGGACTGCAACTGGTCAGTCTCTAATTGGCATATGTGCATAGTGTGCGTATTGCCTCAATATAGCCTTAATTCACAAGCATGGTAAGCAGAGTGATCTGTTGCAGTCCTAACACATCGATGGGAAGATTCAAACATACGATATTAAATGACTCCAAAATGTTATTCATCACCCAATAACATAATATAACATGCCGGTTAAAACAGGAAATGGAAATCCTAACTTTTATATTACTTAAATCAATAATGACGCCAAGCACTTTTTTTCTAAATATACGGTAAGATAACAATAATGGTGACAGACGATATAAACTAACAGAGTTTATCTTGTTTCCGGGTTGATATAATTCATGTCAGTGTTACCATTAATCTAATAAAATTAATATGATACTTTTAAAAAGTAATTAAATGGAAGAAATATTAATTTTGTAAAAGAAATGTTGAATCCTTAATCAATAATGTAATACAAATACGTTCGCCACTTATGTATAATAAAATTTCAGTAGTTGAGATCATGAGTCAATTGAAGCTAGACAACCATGGAAAACCTGGAAGCAGTGGACAGCCGTTTCGTCCTATTGTGGGACTTTTCAGCAGTGCGTATTCACGATCCCACCTCCCGAGATTCGAACCCAGGACCTATCAGTCTCGCGCGCGAGCGCTTAGCCTCCAGACCAATGAGCCGGCTGACATCCAGCGGTGTTCATGTCTAACTTCAATCGACCCACGAAATTGAGCGACACATACACTATTGTCTTGAGTGAGTTGATATCTCACAAAGGACATGGTTAAACTCCACTAGTCACTGTTTCTCACTAGAACTTCAGGATATACCTCTTGAAGCCAGTCACTAGTGAGCATATGTTGATCAATATCAGAGGGGGTTTTTGTGGAAATTACTATTAGCTACTGAGTCCTGATCGCCACTTGCTTGTGCAATCAGGTGAAGTTTAAATTCACTTAGTATTGTTTGTTTGATGTATTATATCCCGACGAGAATATTGAATGGTAACTGTTGGGATCTATTTATGGATTAATACTATACATATATTGTTATTCTATAACTGTTGAGCAACTAGATTATGTGCTGAGACTATAATTTATGGATGACCTTTGAGAAACGCTAAAATGACCTTGAAAATGTTCATCTACTTACTGTGGTTAAATGAGGGTTATGAATTAGTGCGAGAAGCTGGGATTAGGATTTAAAGTTGAACTTTAAGGTTAGAAATCATATTTAATGTTTCGATCACGAACTGGCATCAGCTATAATACCGAA
>NC_031498.1:25234329-25234575 GCF_000237925.1 Schistosoma mansoni | reverse complement strand
ATACATGATTCATATTGCGGTGGCTGAGATTAGTATTCCGGACTGAATAGATGAGGATAGGAAGTTTATGCGTCAGTGGTCCAGTCGAAAAGTCACTGTTTCTCTAATCGGCAGTATCATTACATTATTTATTGATAGGGCGCAAGGCCACAAGTTATAACATGGTGCTCCAATGGAGTCAGCATCTAATCGAATAAACTTTATTAACGCCTGCTGCTCCTCGTGGAGCATGAGATATCAACCAAG
>NC_031498.1:25163340-25234100 GCF_000237925.1 Schistosoma mansoni | reverse complement strand
AAGTGTGGTTTAACTTCTTCTAAAGTTGAATATATCACCGACAGCACTAAACAATCGTTGTGCTGTATAGGGAATTTACTGTGTTTTTATAAATATGAACCACGGGATATCAACTTTCTTGTTTATAGTAACGTGGTCTGTGTTTAGCCTGAAGATGATAGACTTGATCTAATGTGTGCACGCAATGTTAGTAAGATTCATTCAGAAGAAAGTTATTTGACGTCCCCTAGTTTTCAGTAATTCCATAGTTTGACTGAAGAGATAAAGTCTTTTGAAATGAAAACCAAACTAAAATGTTAACTTTATTGTAATTGTAATTTTCAGGTTACACTAACCCCTTTAATTCCACTTAATGGTTTGCAATTCTATTCAGTATTCGATACAATTGTCACTTGCCACTAATTCATATCTGCAATGTTGAGGGAACTGATGATGCTTAGTAGATCCAAACCAGAGTTACCCAAAATCGTAATCTGAGAAAGTACCACTGAGTTATTCATGCTGACACTGACTGAGATATCTGCAATTCATTGATCATTGAGTAGGGACTAATGTCATATTTTTCTAATCCTTTAATGTTATTCAGTCTTCTTGATATGCTAGGCCAATGAGAAATAAGCTCATAAGCTCATTCTATTTGTCAAGAATAGGATTCATTTTCTGTGGAAAAAAGCACACGTCATTAATTAAAAATATGACTTTATTCCCTAAAGGAGAAAAGCTTATATTTATGAATGGGTCTACATATATTTTCACATTGGTTTTAGTCAATAAAAGCTTCTTTTACATTCTCAGTCTTCTTAATCCAGTAACTAATTTAAGCTCACATATAGGAAAGTTTAGAATCGGTATCAAATCTGGACGACCCCACAACATAACAATCTATCGAACAAGTTTCAATGTATCCGCTAGTCTAAGTGACTCAATGTAGCACAGGAAATTTGAAAAAAAAAATCCGGACTGTCATTATTTCAAATACAGTTTTTAAAACAATGAATAATTAATCAATTGGTTACATGTTAAGAGAATAATATAGAAAGATAGTTGAAAAATGTACCTCATTTATATTTCCTGAAGTTGTGAATGCTATGCTGTTGTATGTTATGGTAAGGAACAATCTGAGCAGTTTGAATGTGAAACCAAATAGTAATGACGGAAAATTTTAAAAGATATGGTGTTATGTCCTTGATCTATCTACCCACTTTTGTGCCGAGGATAACTTGTCTAATGTAGATCAAGACCTTGACGCGATAGGCTGACTGGCTTAACCTTGAGGCTAGTATGCGTGAGTTCAAAGTGGGGATAGAGAGAAGTAAACTATTGTATCCCTGATTGACTGACAACCACGTGAGAGAGAGGAGACAAGACAACTGGAACACTACTCGATCTACTCCCAATTCGGATCTGGTACCCGAATTCAGATTAGTGTAAAAAGATACATGAATAAATAGATGACTAACCTGACCACAACGTACAATAATTAGGAAAATACAATTATGTCCAAAACTGGGGGATTAGAATGAAAAATAGAGTACAAAGGTTACGTCTAAATTACAATAACTTTGGAACAGAAAAGGCTATGGCAGTGAATAATACATCAAACGGAAGCTTATGATCTGTAGAATAGATTAGCGGAAAACGTATATGTTACAGTTATACAAGCCTTGAAATAAATGAGATAACATCCCCAAAAACAACCTCTGTAGTTTTTTACGGCTTCCTGTATCGCTGTTCACATTATATGGATTCTATCTTTTCCTGAAAAACGTGAGGTAAAGGTTTCTGAACGATAAAGGTTTAATAAATTGCTGTCTGTGACAATAATCATCAAATGTAAACATGTACGATCAGTTGTTTCTATAATCTATAATATGAATTATTTTTTAATGAGATCATGAACTGATCAGTGTACTAGTATGGGACTCCACAGCGGTGTGCATGCACTACCCCTCGGTAGGAAGTCATACACAGAAATAATAAAATAGGAAGTAGGACCTATTTTTCACTGATTAATGAAAAATAATCAAAAGTTTTATCTATTGTTCATTACTTATACAATTTCGATACAAAGTTATATGAAATTTCGTTTTTTGGGATATTACGTAATAGGTGATATGATTGAATTATGTAATGAAATATAATGATAACTAGTATATATATCTATCTATATATGCTACTTTGAATATATCAATGAATATATGGGAAAATTAAGCATTACTATACTAGAAACAAAATCTACTATTTTAATAGAAGACATTATCAATGAAAATGAAACTAATAGTTTAGAAATATATACAATATAGATTAAAGTAGCTATCAGGGCTCAGTAACTGAGTGGATAACGTGATGGTGATTGGGTTCGAGTACCAGAGTGAACATCAACTCTGAGATGTAGGTACATCCAGCTGACGAGTCCCAAATAGGACAAAACACAAGCCAAACTGAATTTCAATGCTAGCCACTATCCATCTTTGCTTACATTGCTTGTGAATTAAGACTTCATCGAGGCAATACCCACAGTATGCACATATTCCAATTAGAATCTGACCAATTTCAGTCCTAAACATCAATGGAAAGATACAAACAAACAATACGAATTGAATTTAAAGTAGATTCTTGTTCATAAAGAATAAGGGATATTTTGTTTGTAAAAAAGAAACGATGTATTTACTTTAATTAGGAGAAAACATCGAACGGAAATTGTTTCATATTCCTTTGAATTATATTGAAGTGAAATTTGTATAGAGATTAATAATAATTATGAAAAGAGAACAGTGAAATTTAACAGAAGAGTTTAGTGAACGATTCAGTTGTTATATTAAGCATGGATAGATATATTATTGAATCATAGATTATACATTAATTTATAAGCAAAGATGGATGGTGACTAGTAGTAGAGTCCAAGACGCACGTTTCGTCTTAATATGGGACTTCGCAGCAGTGCGCATCCACGATCCCACATGTGAGACTTGAACATAGGACCTTTGGTTTTGTACGCGAACACAACCTCTAGACCACTGAACTGGCATCCAACGACAGGTCGTAGGCTCGAATTCCGATGATGGGATCGTGGATGCGTACTGTCTCAGGGGTCTCATACTAGGACGAAACGGTCGTCCAGTGTTTCCAGGTTTTTCTATGATGGTCTAGCTTCAATAGAATCATGAATCCAACTATTAAATTACTAAAATCTCTACAAAGCCGTCTTCTATCATAATTTTCTAGAAAAAGAATATATTTACCTTAATCTAGAGGAAATATTGAACGGAAATTGTTTCCTATTCCTTTGAATTAGATTTAAATGAAATTTGTATAGAGTGATATTAATTATGTAAAACAAAACAGTTTAGATTTTATGTAAGAGTTTAGTGGACATTAAAAGTTGACCATTTTAAGGTTTTGTAAGTTATTTCCGTTGATATATTGAGCATGTATAGATATATTATAAGGAAAGATAGATAGTGAAGAGCAGTGGAATCCAGGACGCATGTTTCGTCCTACTTTAAGCACGTCAGCTTGATGTACCTGCATCCTAGAATTGATATGATTTAAGGCAGTATCGAGGCAATCCCCACATGATGTACATATGCTAATAAGAGATTGATCAATCGCAGTCCTAAACAATAATGGGAAGATAAAAACAAACAATACTAAGTGAATTTATACAATAATTTGTTATGATATAATTGCTGTAAGAAGTGAAAACTTTACATTAGACAGATTGGAAAGGAAATATTAATTGCATTGCTTTGGATACTACGATAAAACTCGAGTGTATTCGAATATGGAAGGTGGTGATGTGATTGAATTCACCAATGTTTGTAGCTTCTACAACTCCAAATATCTGCTCTTAATCACTTTTTGAGTATAGACAAAGATTCACTTTTAACTATTCATTTAGAAATAGTGGAAGGTCAACATTTGTCATGTCATCTCAGTGTATCAATAGAAGTTGTGTATTTTGATAACCTTTCAGGTAACTGTTAAGTAGAAACGGTTCGTTTATCTTACTGTTAGAAATGTAATACAATAATAAATGAAGTAAATTCATTAAATTAGGCTCCTTCCTTACACTTTCAGAGGTTCATATGTTAAATGAATAAAAACAGTTATTGAAAAAAACCTTTACATATCTGGGTAGCATCATCGATGAACACGGTGCATCTGATGCAGATCTGAAGACATGCATCGAAAGAGAGAAAGCAGCATATTTACAACTGAAGAACATCTGGAACTCAAAACAACTGACTGTCAACAAACACCGAAGTTGGAATTTTCAATACGAATGTCAAGACAGTTCTACTGTATGGGACGGAAACCTGGAGAACAACGAAAGCCATCATCCAGAAGATACAAGTGTTTATTAACAGTTGTCTACGCAAGATACTTTGGATCCGTTGGCCAGACACTATCAGCAAAAACCTAGTGTGGGAGAAAACAAACCAGATTCCATTCAGTGGAGGAAGAAATGAGGAAGAAGCACTGGAAGTGTCAGTTCGTGAAAAAAACCCTAAATCTAATACTTAACAATAACCATCGGCTGTAAATCATAATTCTAATTCTTCACTTTATTTACCTTACGCCTGTTAACCCTCCTAAAGGAGCATAGGCCAACCACCAGCATTCTCTCTCCAACCCTGTCCTCAACAATCCTTTCAACTTCTTTACAGTTAACATTCATCCTTTTCATATCTCCTTCTATTTCCAAAAGTAATGTGTTCTTTGGCCTTCCTCTTTTCTGGTCCCATTCACCATTTCAAGTTAGGGATTGCCTCGTG
Source organism: Schistosoma mansoni (assembly GCF_000237925.1). Lineage (NCBI taxonomy): Eukaryota > Metazoa > Platyhelminthes > Trematoda > Strigeidida > Schistosomatidae > Schistosoma > Schistosoma mansoni. The sequence continues at coordinate 25,229,322 of NC_031498.1, read as the reverse complement.
ATGCAGTTTGATGATTTACTCAATGTATGTCCGATCCACTTCCAACGTCGCTTCCTAATTTCCTCCTCAGCTCGAAGCTGGTTTGTCGTCTCCTATGAAAGGCTGTGGCTGATCGTATCCGATCAGTGAATGTTGAGTATTTTGCGTAAACGACTGTTTATCAATACTTGTACCTTCTTGACGATGGATGTAGTAGTTTTCCACGTTTCAGCTCCATACAGTACAACTGACTGTCTTGACGTTGGTATTAAAGATTCTCACTTCGAAATTAGTTGACAGTTATTTTGAGTTCCATATGTTCTTCAATTGTAGAAATGCTGCCCATTCTTTATCAATCCTCACCTTTACTAATTCCTCACACTGGTTTTTTCTAACGCTCATTCAGTCCTACTTGTGAAGTCGACATTCTCAAAATCATTTTAGCATCGTTCAAAGATCTTCTATACATTAAAATCTCACTAACTCTTCTATTAATGAAACTATTCTTCATCTATTTAATAATGACTTATAACATGATCGGTTAAGTGCTCTGGCACGAGACTGCTAGGTCCTGGGTTTGAATCTCGCTCGCGAGTGCGAGATCGTGGATGAGTACTGCCGAGGAGTCCCATAATAAGACGAAACGGTCGTCCAGTGCTTCCAGGTTTTCCATGGTGTTCTACCTTCAATTGACTCATGATTTCAACGATGAAAAATACTGAAATCTCCACAAAACATGATTTTACATTATTCAATCAATTTAAATAACTAACTATTGAATCTAATTACATATCATTAAAAATGACCTTGACCAAAACACTTTTTATTTTTAAAATTATCATGTTCTTGTCTTTACTATAACTAAAACAAAAAACAATTTGACCTATTTCAATAATGAATTAATTGTCATGTTATTTTAATCTCTTCTTTTAACCATAATGAAAAATTAAAAAAAAATTATTATTTTCAGTAATATATAATGATTGTTTATTTACGATATAAGTAGTATAATTAGTAGTGGTATTAGTAGTAGTAGTAGTAGTGGTAGTAGTAGTAGTAGTAGTAGTAGTAGTGGTAGTAGTAGTAGTAGTAGTAGTAGTAATTGAAAGTTATAAGGGTCATTTTAATATTCTGTATAAACTATTAGTGTCTATTAATAATGATTGATTTGTGGTTTCATTTTAAAGAATATAGATATATATCGGTTAATAAAATAATTAAATTTTGATTTATTCCTATTCAATAAAACAATATATAAAATGTATATTCTATATACTCAGTGGATGAGTGGATAACGTGATGACATTTCAAGCGAAAGGTATTGGGTTCGAGTACCAAAGTGAACATCAACTCTGAGATGTAGTACATTCAGTTGACCAGTCTCAAATAGGACGAAACGCGAGTCAAAATGGATTTTACTGTTAGTCACTATCCATCTTTGCTTATAATGATTGTGAATTAGGGCTATATCGAAACAATAAGCACAGTATGCATATATGTCAATTAGAGATTGACCAGTTGCAGTCTGACCATCAATGGGAAGATTCAAATAAACAATACTAAGTGATTTTATTTTCTATGTAGTTGAAATCATGAGTCAATTGAAGCTAGATAACCATGGAAAAACTAGAAGTACTGGACGACCGTTTCGTCCTACTGCGGGGCTCCTCGACAATACGCATCCATGGTCCTGCTTCACGAGACTCTAATCCAGCACCTATCAGTGTCGTGCGCAGACGTTTAACCTCTAGACCAATGAGCCGGCTGACATCCAGCGGTGTTCATGTCTAACTTCAACCAATCCACGAAGTTGAGCAGCCGTCCACCATTGTGTTCAGTGAGTTACTATCTCACAACAGACCTGGTTGAACTCCACTAGCCACTGCTTCTCACTAAAACTCTCGGAAATACAGTCCAATGCTTTTAAGTTTTCGATAGTGGTCTAGCTTCAATTGACTCATGATTTGAACTATATAAAATTACTAAAATCTCCTCCTCTAATAATGCTTTTTCTAAGAAATACAATGGCCAATTAACCTCTAGAACACTGAGCCGGCTGATATCCAACAATGTTAATGTCTAACTTCAGCCAATCCACGAAATTGAGCAACCGTCCTTCAGTGTCTTCAGTGAGTCGATATCTTGGCCATCCAGTGGTCTCAGGTTTTCCATCTTGATCTAGCTTCAAATGACTGATGATTTCAGCTATAAAATTACTAAAATCTCCATAAAGAAACCCCTTTATTATATTCGAAATATATTGAGTCAAAAAAAATTTAACCTCTTAATGATATCGCAATACAATGCAATATAAAGGTATGACTGAATAGAGTTGAATAGTAATGGTGTAAGAATAATTGAATATTTAATTCAATGTGGTTTGTTTGTTGTTGTTTTCTTGTTAATCAATTGATTACAATGAAAATGCTTCGGAACATTTTTATTCGAAAAAAGGTTGAATATAGGGGAACTATTAGGTATTTAGAATAAATAATTGGGAAGTTGAATAATCTCTTAATAATTTAAACACTGATGGCTGATGACTATCAGTCGAATCTAGGATTCGAGTTTCGTCACATTTGGAATTCTTCAGTTCGATACACCTTCATCTCTAATTTGATATTTGCTTAAAGACTTGGAGCCAACACCGTACAGGATATACACATTTGAAAAAGGGACTGACTAATTGCATTATTTGACATTAGTGTGACGATTTTTTATAATCAATATATTTCTTAATAATTTGTCAACTAATATGACATTCAGAGTATTCATATATGGTTGACAACTCAATACACTATTGTGGCATAATTTACTATCCTATGAACAGCCTGCATAGTTTCCCTGTATTTCAGTGTTCGCATCAAACTAAGCATGTATCATAGTTGGATTCTTCTAATGATCGTATTTTAAAGGAATTCATGCCCTGGTACGATCGAGAGTGGGGAGAATCCTCTCTCCCTCTCGAAATGCTCTCACATGGCCACGTATATATAGACTCTGACAGGGAAGTCCTACTCACTGCCTTCCCGTGACATTACTGTTATTTACGAAATTGATCATTGGCTACCATGAGACTGCATCTCTTCACGATACTCCACTGCCTTGTGGATCAGACCTTAAGGTCAAAGGCTCCTGGTGTTGCCCCCCTAAGAAAACCACCTGCTTCAGTTTGGACACCTTGGCAGTATCACAGCCCTCACACAAATCAAATGAGATTTGTGCGGCGCATATCTATCTAGTGCATCCTTGTACCAATATTTATGTGTTTAAATAAAATAAAATAAATAAATATCTTCTTATCTGTTGCTTAGATTTGCTAATTAAATTATAATATTTTTTAGGTTAATGGAGAAAATCTATATATCAGGAGGATAATTTCGGTAAGATTATCTTCTTTGAATTTGGTGACTAGATTGTGAAGCTTTCTATGACTCTCTAGATAGCATAATCCATACAAACTTCATTAAGAAGTGATTTTTGACTGAGAATCTGCCCAGGTGCCCAAACTGAAGCAGGTGGTTTTCTTAGGGGGCCACACCCGGAGCCTTTGACATAATGATCTGGTCCACAATTCAGTGGAGCATCGTAAGGAGATGCAGTTCTATGTTAGCCGATGACTAACGATTGATACATACGACATTTGTTCCCTCAGCATACTGGAGCTTATGTGCACCATTGGTTTGAAATCAGGATTTTCGAACTCACCTGGGTGAACTGACGGAGTTCACCGACCCGGTTAAAGCTCCTGCCGGACATTCGCTTTTTGTCCTCTCAATTTCGTAAACAACAGTAATGCCACGGGAAGGCAGTGAGTAGGACTTCTCTGGCAGAGGCTGTATTGTGGTGTGGTCTACTTATATCCATATAAGTAGTATATGGTGTGGGTCAGACATAGAATGTATTTTGGCAGAAGACCGATGAGGAAAGAACTGAAATGAAACGCAAACGTCTGGAAAATGCATGAGCAATGGAATAAGAGAAGAAACAGTGAAGATTGAAACAATTGGTTGTTAATTTGCAAATTGACTGTTCATTGTTTGGTAATCAGAATTTATTGAGATAGTCTGTAATCTTTGCATAAATACATTCGATTGTCCCCAACTAGTGTTTTGTTCACTACAGTATACGCGTGGCCATGTGAAAGCATTTTGAGAGTGAGAGCAGACTCTCCCCACTCTTGGTCGTACCAGGGCATTTAGGGGCAGTTAAACCTCTTGAATTCAAGAAAGTTCACTCGAATATATCACATTTATCGACGTTATTCTATGTAGGTTTAGCTTAGGAAATGTTGTCCTGACATAGATTTAACATTAACTAAACATTCGAAACATTAATATGACTATTCATATTTGTTCTTTACAAATTATACCGTGTGCAATAACGTAACTATGATGAATGTTTCTATCAAAATGTAATAACTTTTTTTAGTGAAGACTTGTATTTTCTCATACCTTCCTCTCGAATTCTTTACATTATATTGATTTATATTGAAAGGCTAACGACTTTCATAACATACAATTTTAGCTCAGTGATTGCGTCATAAATTATGATACCATATGACTTAGTTTCTGCTTTCACTGAAAAAAACTAGATCCATCAATATTATATTTACGTCTTCGTGACAATTATGGTAGGCAGAGATGGATGGTGGCTAGCAGTGGAATCCAGGACGCGCGTTTCGTCCTATTTCGGACTCGTCAGCTGGATGTACCTGCATCTCAGAGTTGATGTTCACTCTGGGACTCGAACCCAGTACCCTCGCTTCAAACGCCATCACGTTATCCACTCGGCCACTGAGTCCTGATAGCCACTTGCTTGTGCGATGGGGTGAAGTTTAAATTCATTTGGTCTTGTTTGTTTGAATCTTCCCATCGATGTGTTAGGACTGACAATTGTTAACTTACAAGCAATCCATATCTGAAACTCGCTTTCTGATTACTTCAAACTACTTAAGATTTTTTTAAATAGGTTTTGTGGCTATTATAGTATATTAATAGTTGAGTTCATGAGTCAATTGAAGCTAGACCACCATGGAAAAACTGGAAGCACTGGAAGGCCGTTTCGTCCTGTTGTGTGATTCCTCAGACTCATCAGCCTTGAGAATTACGACATTTAGAATACACAACGAAAACTTATTAGTTCTGTGGAGATCAAACACCCGAAAGTTTTATTTTAGAAGTATCATTTCTAAGGTTTTAAAATCATCATGTATCAGAAGTAGGAGACATGAATGTTAATGTGATAGATATGAAGAAGGAATGTAAAAAAGGGTAATAATAATTGAATAATAATAGCATTTCTACAATTGAAGAATATATGGAACTAGAAGCCAATCTCAACTAATTTCAAAGTGAGAATCTTCAATACGAACGTCAAAACAGTCAGTCCTACTGTACGGAGATGAAACGTGGAGAACTATGTCATCCATCGTCAAGAAGGTAGAAGTATTCATAAACAGTTTTCTACACAAAATACTCAACACTCACTGGCTGGATACTGTCAGAAACAGCGTTTTATCTTAGAGGACAAACCAGCTTCCATCTGAAGAGAAATTTAGAAAAAGATGTTGGAAGTGGATCGGACATACATTGAGTAAATCACCAAACTGCATCACAAGGCAGGCCCTAAGTTGGAATGGTGAAAGGAATCGGAAAAGTGGAAGGCCAAAAAATACATTACTTTGTGAAATAGAAGGAGATATGAAAAGGATGAATGTTAACTGTAAAGAAGTTGAAATGATTGTTGAGGACAGAGTTGGATGGAGAATGCTGGTGTGCGGCCTATGCTCCTCCACGAGGGGTAACAGGCATAAATAAGTAAGTAAATAATGATTCTTAAAAGTACAAAAAGGGTAATAACAACTTAATATTAAATGAAAACGAAACATGATTGAAGGAATGTTAGGGCTATGAAAGAGTATGTGATTGTACATACAACTTCTACACTTAGAGTTCAGGCATAAAATGGTGAACCGTTAAGCCTCTTTAATGTATGAATTTTGATAAACACTCTCTATGAGACAATTCATTTAAATGTATAGACTATTTTGTGAAATAATTCTGATAAGAAAATGTCACCAGAATAGATAACGTGCTGCTATCACGAGATGTTTATCATTTTCCTTTCAAAAGTTGAATGATAATCTAAAATACATTTGAAGAGAGCTCGCTTAGTCAGCCTAATATAACTTACTTACTTGCTTACTTTCGCCTGTTATTCCCAATCGAGCATAGGCCGCCGACCAGCATTCTGCAACCCACTCTGTCCTCAGCCTTCCTTTCTAGGTCTATCCAATTTTTGTTCATTCTCCTCATGTCTGTCTCCATTTCTCGGCGTGATGTGTTCTTTGATCTTCCTCTTCTCCTTTGGCCTTCAGGATTCCATGTGAGGGCTTGCCTTGTGACGCAGAAGGGTGATTTCCTCAATGTGTGCCCAATCCACTTCCAGTGCTCCTTCTTGATTTCTTCCTCCACCGGATGGAATCTGGCTTGTTCTCTACCACACTAGGTTTTTGCTGATAGTGTCTGGACAACGGATCCGAAGTATCTTGCATAGACAACTGTTAATAAACACCTGTACGTTCTGGATGATGGTTTTCGTAGTTCTCCACGTCTCCGTCCCATACAGTAGAACTGTCTTGACATTTGTATTGAAAATTCTGATCTTGGTGTTGGTTGACAGTCAGTTGTTCTGAGTTCCAGATGTTCTTTAATTGTAAATATGCTGCTTTCTCTCTTTCGATGCATGTCTTCAGATCTGCATCAGATGCACCGTGTACATCAATGATGCTACCCAGATATGTAAAGGTTTTCACATCCTCCAGAGCTTCTCCGTCAAGTGTAATTCGATTGGTAACTAATTTACCATAATGACTGTATATAAATGAAAATCAGTAATCAAGTATAATGTATCATAGAGTACTCGACTATCCCTTTTCAATGACTTTATTATAAGATTACACTTTCGTATATATGTATATGAAGTTTTCTTGTTAAAATAATAGTCCCATGAGGAAGTATGAAAAAAGAATCAACATGATGATGTAATAGAAAGATTATTATACTCGATCACGTAATATATATATATATATATATAATAACATTGAAAGATTGTGTGTGGGCAAATAGAAAGCCTTGTAAAGTCAGCTACAGACTATAATTTGAATGAAGTAAGTTGAGTAGAATGTTTTTGTTACAACAAATGAAAGTAGTAGAAGGGTAAAAATGAAATGAAGTGATATCGGAAACAATTATGAATAAAATCATGTGAATATGAGATGTAAGTAAAGAGAGAGGGGAATAGTTTCATATACGAAATCAAATAATAATAATAACGGTTTAAGGGCAAGGTAACGATAGCAACAAAACGTACCTCTTTTGTATGCATAATTCTGGCTTCAATTCATGGATGGTTAGAGCTTCTGCTCTTTTAAGGTGTTCGGTACGAAGAAATTTAGGTAGATTTGAACGAATTGTATAAACAGCCCTATAATCAACCTATGGACCTGAAGATTGATTAGAGTCAATAAATGTTGAAGAATGAACCTTTTGACGACTTTCCTCTTAACCTTGTAGAACTACACTGAGACATGTTATCGTATCCGAGCTGAAAGCAAGTGCTGACTATGGCCTATGAACCTTGCTACACGAGAGCAGGTAAACTGGTAGAAGCACAATGAGGAGACCAGATAGGAAAGTTTAACGTTTACGGATACAGAAAACAGGTATTAACTAGTGAACGTTATTATATATATATATATATTCCTTGATAAAAGATCCCTTCGCTGGACTTCGAGTTTTTAATGTTTAAATAGAAATTATATCTCAATTCGGTTATCATGTCGATTTCCATGGATTATACAAACAGGTTTTTTCACCAAAAATCATAATTTTACTGACCTTGTATAAACGTGAAGATAAACGCAGGGTCACTTGTAAAATGCATAAAATGATGTTTAGTTTTAATTTCGTCTCCTTACTTACTTACTTCGATGGAAAACCCTGGAGAGTGGTTTATGCTCATCCACGAGGGATAATGGGTGTAATTAAGTTGTCTCCAGTCAATATATATTCAGTTATTTACATAAATGTTTGATCTTTCGGATGCCGGCTCAGTTTTCTGGAGGTTAAGGACCGAGGGTCCTGTGTTCGAAACCCGCTCGCGGGATCGTGGATTCACACTGCTGAATAGACCCATACCATGACGAATCTTCCATCCAGTGCTTCCAGGTTTTCCATATGGTTCTAGCTTTAATTAACTCATGAACTCAACCATTAAATTACTACAATCTCCACAAAAGTCCCCTTCTAATTAAAAAGTGTATATTGTTATTATCTAGTAATATATCAGTATTTCTGTATTCCAGATTGATATTTTATACCGTTACTCATGTTGGATTTTGATTTTTACGGAGTATACATCAATTTTTTTTCGATCGACTGTACTTTAATATAGTTGAAATCATGAGTCAATTGAAGCTAGACAACTATCGAAATCCTGAAAGCACTGGATGCCCAACACGTCCTATTGTGGGACTCCTCAGCAGTGCACGTTCACGATCTCATGATTTCAACTATACAAAACTACCAAAATCTTAACAAAACCCATTTCTGATAATGATCATATGCTCACTAGTGAGAGGTTTTTTCTTGTAGTTCTAGTGAGAGGCAGTATCAAGTGGAGCTGAACCAGGTCTGTTGTGAGATACCAACACCCTGAAGACAATGGTGAATGGTTGCTAAATTTCGTGGATTGGTTGAATTTAGACATTCTCACCATTGGATACCAGCCGGCTCAGTAGTCTAATGGTTAGGCACTCGCGTACGAGATTGATATTTGCTGGATTGGAATCTCATGATGCTGGATCGTGAATGCACACTGTTGACAAGAGTGCCACAATAGGATGAAACTTCCATCCAGCGCTTCCAGGTTTACCATGGTGATCTAGATTCAATCGACTCATGATCTCAATTATATAAAATTACTAAAATCTCCAAAAAACCTCCTTCTAATAATACTTTTTCTAACAAATACAATTGCCAATTACAACAACATTTGGTCAAATCAAACTATAGGATCTTGATAAGTATAATAAAAATTAATTAATTGTCAGATATTAAAAAGATTTCTTATCAAACAAGCAACAAAATCCTATTCAGAATAATAGTTTAGCATAATTCAATGTATTTCAAATATGAACAATCAAAGTGTAAGATAATAATTGAAAGAAGTAATATAAGAAAATCATAGAATGAATTACGAATCAACAATAATCAATGTTCTTTTCATACAGGGAACCCATTTCTACCCTAGATAATTAGAATAAAATAATTAATTCTCACACATACAATTGAAAAATAGTAATTCAATGTGGAAATCACTAAAACAATGTTATTTACATTTATTAATTTGAAAAAATATATATATTGGTTCAAGAATGCACCAAATATATATGCGCCATACAATTCACTTAATTAGTATGAGCGCTGTGATACTACACGGGTGCTAAAACCAAAGCAGATGGTTTTCTCAAGGGGCCATACACGGAGCCTTTGACCTAAACGTCTGATCCACAAAGTAGTGGAGAATCGTGAGGAGATGTAGTCCCATTGTAGCCGACAACCAACGATTGATTCATACTCCATTTGTTCCCTCAGGATATTGGAGCCCATGTGCTCCATTGGTTTGAAATCAGAGTTTTCCAAATCCACTGGGTGGACTTTCCATGTCCACCAACCCGGTTAAATCTCCGGACATTCGCTTTTCGCTCTCCCAATTTCATAAGCATCACCTTCACCTGAAGAAGGCAGTGAATAATTCTTTCCTGGTAGTGGCTGTATACGCGTGGTCATGTGAGAGCATTTGGACAGAGAGAGTGGATTCTCTTCATCCTCGACCGTACCAGGACATTTTGGGGCAATAGGATGTTAGATAAAAACGAGATGTAACAGTTATTGAAAACCTCCAGGAAGATCAAGGAGTTAATCAATTTCAGAACCTGTAAATAATATACTAATACGATAAATGTGAACAAACCAAAAAATTATGGACATAATTTACGCAAATATATAGAGCTATAGAATGAGAATTAGTGTAAAGAGAAATTAAGAAATTCTTCTGCTTGGTATCAGATACCATCACCAACAGCCTATAGTAGAACAGAACAAACCAGCTTCCACTTGAAGAGGAAGTTAGGAAAAGATGATGGAAGTGTATAGGACACATGTTGATGTAATCATCAAACCTCATCATGAAGGAAGCACTAACTTGGAATCCTGAAGGGAAAAAGAAATAAGGAGGATCAAGGAACATATTGTGTTGAGAATTGAAAGTAAACATGAACAGGATAAATATCAACTGGAAAGAACTGGAAAAGATTGTCAAGGACAGAGTTGGATGGAGATTGTTAGTGAGCGGCCTATGCTCCTCTATGAGGGTAAGAGGCATAAGTAAGTAAGTAAGTCTGCTTAGAATACATACCTATCTGGATTTCACGCACACACACACACATAAATACATACTAAAAGATCCTACAAATACAATAAATAAAATTCCCTTTGATGATGATCTTATCTTCTACAGGGTCATAAATAACATGAAATACAATCTAATAATGTATAGTTTATACCCATAAAAATAGCACGTAAGTTCACCTTTGAAATGATATTCATAATGAGAATTTAACCTTTTTGCTTTTTTTTAATCAAATAATACTCTAATATCATTCTTTACTTTATTCATAATGTAATAGTTGACATGTCTCCAATTTACCACACACACACACACACAGATACTAATCGAATCACTAAATAAAGTTATTTGATCTAATTTCTTTTATCTAATTTAACAGAAAATAATTTTCGGATTATAAAATACCTTACAATATTATTTATGTTATTATTAAAGATTGAACTTGATGGAAATTTATCATCTTGAAAGGTTTTTAATAAAGCTACATTTGAGAAATAGTACAGTAATCATGAATCAATTGAAGCTAGACCGCCATGGAAAACCTGGAAGCACTGAACGGAAGGTTCGTCCTAGTACGGGACTCCTCAATAGTGCGCATCCGTGATCCCACCTCATGAGATTCAAACCCAGGATATATCAGTCTCGCGCGCGAGCGCTTAGCCTCCAGACCAATGAGCCGGCTGGCATCCAGCGGTGTTCATGTCTAACTTCAACCAATCCACGAAGTTGAGCAGCCGTCCACCATTGTGTTCAGTGAGTTACTATCTCACAACAGACATGGTTGAACTCTACTAGTTACTGCTTCTCAATAGAAATGCAGGAAATACCTCTTGAAGTCAGTCACTAGTGAGCATATGATTATTATCAGATGTGGATGCGCACTGATAAGGAGTCTCACAGCAGGACGAAACTTTCGTCCAATGCTTCCAGTTTTTCCATGGTGGTCTAGCTTCAATTGACTCACGATCTCAACTATGAAATTACTATAATCTCCACAAACTCCCTTCTGAAAATAGTACAGTCTCAATAATTTTATTCTTAATATGAATAAATTGAATTATTAATGATACGAAGAGATGAGAAACCACTAACTATAATGAATTCATACTATTCTGCATCAATATTTGTTCTGTCTTTATTTAAATTCATAAAGGGAACTAACTGCATGAAATACGAAGATATATTGTCGTGTGTGACACTCATATCAACATGAGTAGTATATAAAGATAATCAGAATTAGAATATCTCGCTACAGAAGGTTGAGAAAGAAATAATGGGAGCAAAAAGCAATTAGTATAAAATAGAGGAACAGTCTAGTTTGACACACTTAATTGACATTGTAGCGGTAAATAAATCCCCAAAATCAATAGCTCTGTAAGTGTTCGACATTGGATGCTGACCACATTAGTTTTAATGAACTCATTTAGCTGAAGGCACTCGCTCATGCATCCGCACCAGATCACGATTTGAAACGGCGTGCTCAACCTCTCCTGAGATCACTAGCCAGTTTAGATCAGTCACTACTCCATATATGCATAATCTATCAAATATATCTTCCAACCTCTTCACTTCTGACTTTTGATTTCACTGGGTGGGTGCCATTCAATTATAGAAGGTGCTACTGGTTAAAGTGTTGTCAAACACCAAATACCTGTGGTATCTTCAACATTTTGCTAATGAAGCATTTACTCTATGTTTTTGTGTTCGATTACATTCGATTGTCCCCACTTGTGTTCTCATTAACTACAATATGTATAGATGATGAGCTGTTTTTTTTTCATTTATGATCATTGGTAAATCTTGATAATTAAAAGAAAGCATGCGTCAACTGAAGCTAAACCATCAAAGAAAACCTGGAAGCACTGGACAGCCAACTCGTTCTATTGTGGGACTTCTCAACATTGTACATCCACGACTTCGCCTAGCGATTTCGCAACGCAGGACCTACCAGTCTCGCGCCAGAGAACTTAACGGATAGACCACTGAGCCGGCATCCAATGGTGCTAATGTCTAACATCAACCAATCCACGAAGTTGCTTTCAACTATGAAAATACTGAAATTTCCACAAAACCCCTTCTGATGATAAAAAGAAACCAAATTCTAACAAGGTTTTATTGCAATCTATTCAATAATTAAGGTCATAACTGAAATTTTTGTAAACTTAGTTATCAGATTTCATGTCGAAATTAGCAGTCAGCTGCTCAGTTTATGTAGAAACAAAAATCATGGATGTAAAATATTATCCATTGTGTATCTTTCACAGAACCAATTACCTCAAATAACTTCAAATAAAGCATGAACGTTTGATTACAGGTTAGCTGAGGGATTCATACTGTACACCATTACTGAATATAAAGAGTGCGATTGCAAAGGGGCGCTTAACTTGAAGTCGGTTATGAGTTGACATCACTAAAGACTATCTTATGTCAATAATTATAAAGAAATAGATTATTTTAAAGATAAATGTCAGTGATAATATTCGAAATGAAAACAAACTACACGTCAATTATCAAAAGGCGTGAGTTTAAGAGATATATAATAGTAATTTTAATGGTTGAATTCATGAGTCAATCTAAACTAGACCACCATAGACAACCTGAAAGAACTGGAATGAAGTTTCGCCTTAGTATGGAATTTCTTAAGAGTGCTCATCTAGGATTCCTCATGTGGGACCCGGACACAAGATCTCTGACTTCACGAGTGAACACTTAACCTCTAGACCACGGAGCCGGCATTCAACGGCGTCAATTTCTAAATTACACAAGATTATGGATTAATTAAAGTCAGACATTAACACTGTTCCATGCCGGTTCAGTGGTCTGAAGGTTAAGTGTTTACGAGTGAAACCAAAAGTCCCATGTTCGAATCCCACATGGGGAATCCTGGATGACCACCGCTGAGAAATCCCACGCTAAGGCCGAACTTCCCTCCAGTGCTTTCAAGTTTTCCATGGTGGTCTAGATTCAATTGACTTATGAATTCAACTATTGAAATTCCTACATTCTCCACAAATCCACAATCTGTTATAGAATAGATCTACTAATTTTTTGATGCGATCAAGCAGACATTCAAGTTTAATAATGTGTAAAATAATTTATCATTTTGTCTCAAATATAAAATATCTTGCTTGATTGGTTACTAAAATCTAATGTAAATTATATATTTGGGTTGATACTTATGACTTCTGAAGCATAAAATCTAGTGACCATCTACACATGAGGGACAGATGAAACTAAAGTCTACTATTTCAACGGATTGAAGTTATCCATCCAGGTCAGAGAACAAACCTACATCAAAATCACCCACCTAAGCTACAAATCTTCTCCACCATCCCGAAAATATTGAAATTTGTGAATTACATTATCACATCTATCAAAACAGGTAACTCACTCAATTGTCACCCAGCTTTATCAAACTAGACAAAGACAATAATTCTCTTAGTTGTTATTCGTTAGCTATAGTTTTCATTGCCATGTTAATCCATCAGTTAATAAATGAAAGACAATGTTGAAATAGAGAGAGGAAAATAAGCTTTTTGTTATTTTAATGGTACATTACTCCAACTTTACTCTCTTTGACGTCAAAAATATTAGTCATTCAAGTTATCAGACGTGTTTTCAACCTAAAACACATACATGTATATACATATGTTTATATCCATTCAAGAACATGGGAAGTACGCTAATTCTAGTAGTAAACTTACCATTACTGGTGTGTAGAATTAGTTACCAACTTAAAATTTAAAAAGTAGAACATTACTATTAGCATATTGTAGGTATATATGTGGTGTGTACTACTTATATCTGTTGACATAAATAGTATGTACCAACAATCAGAGGGGAAATGCCTGACAGTAAAAGGTTGAGAAGACTGAATTGAAGAGAACGGGAATGTAAAGCGAGGTAAATTGTAATAGCAATGAAGGAAGGATGAAGTTTAAGATAATTGATGGAGGATTTGCAAATGAAATATTTAATATCAGAAAGGATTTTTGTAGATGTTATAGTAATTTTAATGGTTGAGATCATGAGTCAATTGAAGCTAGACCACTATGCAAAACCAGGAAGAACTGGATAGCCAACTAGTCCTAGTATGAGACTCCTCAACAGAGCGCATCCACGATCCCGCCTCGCGAGGATCCAACAAAGCACATATCAGTCTCGCGTGTGAGCGCTTAACCTCTAGACCAATGAGTCGACCGGCATCCAACGGTGTTATTTTCTAAATTCAACCGACCAACGAAATTGAGCGACTTATCCACCATTGTGTTCAGTGAATTACTATCTCACAAAAGACCTGATTGAACTCCACTAGTCAGTGCCTCTCACCAGAACTGCAGGAGATACCTCTTGAAGCCAGTTTCATGATCTCAACTCTTAAAATAACTATGATATCCTCAAAAACCTCTTCTGATATTATTCAACATATGTTTACTGGTGACTGGCTTCAAGAGGTATTGCCCGCAGTTCTAGTAAGAAGCAGTGATCAAAGGTTAGGCGCTCGCGCTCAAAACTGATAGGTCCTGGATTCGAATCTCGCGAGGTATACATTATACAGTAGTTTTGTAAGTAATAAAAGGTAGCGACCTATAAAATGAAAGCTGATGATAACTGTGTATAAAGTAGGAGAAGGAGAAGAAGTTAATAATTATTCGGAGTGCTAAGATCGTGGAAGAATAATGAATTGAACATGATACTTGTTTACAAAGAGGTCGGGTTTGAAATAGTAGATTACTATAAACTCAGCTGTGTAGTTCATGTCTAATACTAGTGAACATATATTTGAAAGAAATTTTTATCGGTTAATAACATTGTGGAATGTCCAGAATCTCAAATAAATAACGTAATCAATATATAACAAACTGAGAAGCGGTATTTCCTGGAGTTCTAATGAGAAGCAGTGACCAGTGAAGTTTTACCATGTATTTTTTGAGTTATCAACTCACTGAAGACAATGGTCGATGTGTCGCTCAATTTTGTGGATCGTTTGAACTTAGACAATAACACCGTTGGATTCCGGCCGCCTCATTGATCTAGAGGTTAAACGCTCGCGTGCGAGACAAGTAGGTGCTGGGTTCGAGTCTCGCTCACGAGGTGGGATCGTGGATGCACCCTGCCGAGGAGTCCTACAATAGGACGAGTTGGCCGTCCAGTTCTCTCAGGTTTTCCATGATGTTCTAGCTTCAATTGACTAATGATCTCAACTATTGAAATATGTAATTTGTAGTTTTGCACATATCAACTAAAATCTCTGTAATTATTTCATTGGATGATAAATTGATTGTCACCATTTGAATTCTCATACAATAATAGTTTTTCTTAACTTGTCAATCATAAAATTTTCTTTTTTTTTCAAAAAAGTATCAAAGTACATAATTGTTAGTATATTATCATTCTACTACTAACCAGTTAGCTTAAGTAGTATTAATCTAACCTAATAATGGATATGATACAGTAGTATATTGTACGAAGTTAACACAAGTATGATAATTGGCATTTAGTTAAATTATTGAATCGAATTTTTGTTTTTCTCTCCTTTAAAATAGACATATAAATATACTACTTACAACCTTGTTCTATTCAGTGTTATAGGAAATAAGTCATTTATTGTTCATCAGATTTGGTTGTGGTTTTTTTTTATATGACTGACATATTGGAAATGAATAGATTACTCAAGAATCTATTACTTATAAGTAGTATAGAATTCATTTTCTTTTTTTTGTGAATATGATTATTTTGTAGTTGAGAAATTGATTGATGAATTTCAAACTGAATAATCTAATCAAACTATTATCTTACGACTAATTGATCAGTGGGTGGTGATCAATCAATTGTAAATACATCTCAGTCCTAGAAGAGGTCAGTTGGTGCCCGGATAGCTCAGTGGTAACATCTCTCTGACTGTGAAGCTGGGTGACACGTGATCAAATCCGTCAGGGAGCACCTGTTCCATCAGGACTGTAGATACATCTTGCTGATGAGTCTTAGGTAGGATGAAACCTAGGTTATCGGTTTCATAACGACTATCTCTAACTACTGTCTTACTATCATCTTATAATAGTACATTACTGAGAGTACACAAATAATATTTTATGTATATTTATTTTGAATAAAATTCTATGCAGTCATATATTAGAACAACACATGTAAGCGAACAATATTGTTTTCAATTAGATCATCATCATCAGCTTTTACTCAAATATACATGAATATTTATACGACATTGTAGAGACTAATCAAGGCTATTTGAGTCAATAATCACAATGACATAGAATACGTCACCGAGCGTAATAGGTAAAAGTACAAGTTGTTAGTGGGAAGACAAGTGTATGATAGTTGTATAAATTTGAAATCATGAGTCAATTGAAGCTAGACCACCATCGAAAACCTGGAAGCATTGGACGGCCGTTTCGTCCTATTATGGAACTGCTCGGGTCTATCGGCTAAGGGCTCTGGCTCGAGACTGGTAGGTCCTGGGTTCGAATCTCGCGGGTGCGGGATCGCGGATGCGCACTGCTGAGGAGTTCCATAATAGGACGAAACGGCCGTCCAGTGCTTCTAGGTTTTCGATGGTGGTCTAGCTTCAATTGACTCATGATTTCAACTATGAAAAATACTGAAATCCCCACAAAACCTCTTCTGAGTAATATAAATATTAAATTATGATAACAAAAGTCTTATCCCAATAGTTAAACATTGGAAATAGGAGGCCAGACGTGGGTAAATAGACTTAGAATAATGATCACAAAACATTAGAGTCATTACGTAATAAGAAGTATGTAAATAATTAGATAGTGAAGAAAACAAACGGAAAGAGGTAGAAAATTACAAACAAATGATAACAAAACAAAGATGGATAACAAAATTAAAAAGAAAATTCAAAATAATAATAACAATGTTATTTGTAATGTCCGGCCATGGAAGGGATAGCGGGGTTACAAATTTTTTCTGTACATATAAATTAGGATGGAATGTACGAATTCCTGTGGCTTCTGCTACTTTAAGGAGACGGGAATGGACTTCGTTGTGAAATGATAGAGGTATACAATATATCACTCAAAATGATTTCGATTTATCTACATTATGACCACTATCAATTAAATGTGCCAAGATAGAACTGCGTATTGGTTTTTATCTGGCCCTTCCAAAACCATGCTGGTAGGTGTTCACTCATTCGTTGATCAAGTTGCCTAGTAATACAACCGATATAGCTAACTCCATAGGAGCATCTGAACTTGTGAATGCACATAGAGAAGGCCAACTCAGGTAACGTTTCCTTCGTTTGAGTAGACATAGCTGGTCGACTCGAGAAAGTCAACGCAAATATGGCTGCGTAGAATGTCCTACTAATTACTTTCATTAACCTATTTTTCAGAGTATCACTAGCCACATTTTAGTTTCATGTATAAAGGTTTCTTTCGAACAATTGAAATCTCAGACTTCTTTCTTTTATCATACATGTAATTCTTAATGAACTCACTAGAGTAGCCGATCTCCCTAAATGAGTTCGTTCCCGTCTCGTACATTTCACCCCAATTTATATGTACAGATGAAATTTGTAACCCCCCCTGGTCGGACATAACTTAACAAATGATATTATTTAGTTGAAATCATTAGTCAATGGAAGCTAGACCATCATAGAAAACCTGTATGCACTGGACAGCCGTGTGAGAGACTAATAGGTCCTCGGTTCGAACCTCCTGAGGCGGGATCGTGGATACACACTGTTGAGGAGTCCCACAATAGGACAAGTTGGCCGTTCAATGCTTCCAGGTTTCCCGTGGTGGTCTAGCCTCAATTGACTCATGTTTTCAATCATATAAAATTACTAAAATCTCCACAAAACCCCCTTCTACAAATGACATTATTATCATTTTATTTTCGTTATTTATTTTGTTATCATTTGTTTGTAACTATTAGCTTCTTTCCGTTTGTACTAGTCACTATTTCATTATTTACATACTTCTTATTACGTAATGACTCTAATGTTTTGTGATCACTATTCCAAGTCTATTTACCCACGTCTGGCCTCCTATTTCCAATATTTAACTATTGAGATAAGACTTTTGTTATCATAATTTAATATTCTTACTATTATCAGTACATTTGTCTTCCCATTATCAACTTGTACTTTTACCTATGATGCTCGGTGACATATTTAATGTCATCGTGATTATTGACTCAAATAACTGAGATGGTGGAGAAGATTTATAGCTCAGTTGGATGATTTTGATGTAGGTTTGTTCTCTGAGCTGGATGGTTTGCTGTCAAATAGTTTGGACTCAAATAGCTTTGATTAGTCTGACATTTTCGTATAAATATTCATGTATATTATAGAGTAAAGCCTGATGATAATGATGATGATGATGATGATCTAATTGAAAACAATCTTATTCCCTTACATATATTATTCTTATTTTCATAATGAGAATCTTTCATATTCTATTATCATGTATATATCAGTTGACTTGTCTAAGTTGATGAACATGTCAAAGAATTCTTGGATCACATGTTTCGAACCATCTTTTTTTTCCTCCTCTCTTTTCATTTAGCTATTTCATTCATTATTCACAAGGGAAATGAAACTTAGTTAGGACATGAAAACAATAACAATAATAATAGAACTATGTTTTGTTTTTTTCTATATTAAAAATCATAATGCATGTGATTTAACAATGAAAGTAAAGATTAAGAAATGAAACATTGAAATTCTATTCAATTTTTCTAAAATTAAAAAGGAAATAACAAATGTATAATCAGAAGGAGGTTTTGTAGAGATTTCAGTATTATCATAGTTGAAATGTGTACTGTTGAGAAGTCCCACAATGGGACGAAACGGCCATCCTGTGCTTCCAGGTTTTATTTGGCGGTGGTCTAGCTTCAGTTGACTCATGATTTCAACTATGAAAAAGACAAATATATAGTTAAAAATCATGTTATAAACAAAAATAATATATTTGTAGATATCTCGAATGAGTAGAAAAATTAAATTTTCTAACGTTTCGTGACTCAATGTAAACCACTTCTTCAGAGTTTAAATAGTAAGACGGAACAACAAGAATATTTGATGCGATCAATCAGAAAACAGGTCTGAATAAATCAAAATCATGTCATTTCGGTCAAGTACTGATCACGCTCTGCTACGAGCTCCTAAATGCCCTGGTACGACCGAGAGTGAACATAGTCAGCTCTCCTTCTCGAAATACTCTCACATGGCCACACGTATACAACCACTGACAAGTAAGTCCTACTCACCGCCTTCTCGAGGCTTTACTGTTGTTTACGAAATTGAGAAGATGAAAAGCGAATATCTGGCACTTTGACCGGGTTGGTGGACAAGGAGGGTCCACCTAGGGGAGTTGGAAAACCCTGATTCCAAACCAATGATGCACATGGGCTCCAGTATCCTGAAGGAACAAATGGTGTATGAATCAATCGTTGGTGACCGGCTACCATGGAACTACATCTGCTCACGATGTTCCACTACATTTTGGATCAGACCATTAGGTCAAAGGCTCCGGTTGTGGCCCCTTAAGAAAACCACCTTCTTCGGTCTGGGCACCTGGACAGTATCATAGCCCTCACAAAAATTTTGTGTGGCACATATATATCTGGTGCTCCTTTGTACCTATATTTATGTGTTTAAATAAATAAAATAAATGTTTCTGTTACGAAATTGTTTTTAGAGTGATGGAATTTTTCACATGAAAACGATATTCTCAGAAGGGGATTTTGTTGATGTTTTCATAATTTAATAGTTGAATTCATGAGTCAAAATGAAGTTAGATTATCATGGAAAACCTGGAAGCACAGAATGTTGATTTCAGGCAGGAGATCAATAGGTCCTGCGTTTCAAACCAGTGAGTGAGATCGTGTGTGAGTACTGATGACGAGTCTTAAACTAGGACGAAACGGCTATCCAGTACTTTCAGGTTTTTCATGGTGATTTAGCTTTAATTGACTCATAAATTAAACTATTAAGAAACAATATTCGTTGATTAATGTTGAATAATCGAAATCAAATATCGATGTTACCTGATATAATGTAAATTTAGAATCAAAAATATACAACAATACTTATTTGTGAAGATTGATACAACAGACATTAATAATACTGATATTATAAATTCCCTAGATTTTATCCATCACAATATCTTACATAATGTTACGTCTGGCCGATTGTGAACGCTATATTCGCTCCCCTAAGGTAGTTCCGTACCCCTGGGCTAGAACTATACACCGACTTGAAGACCAGAGAAAAGGCGCAAAGTGTGTGGGAAGCACTTTACTACAGGGTTCATTTATGTACAGAAGATATAGGGATTTTATAGTAATTTAATAGTCCTTGAGTTTTCACTGAAAGTTCTAGAATACTGCTAAACATAGTAGCAGTGTATTAATCAGCCAATCAGGATCTCCACATGTGACTTTTCCATTATCGTTATTTTAGTAACATAATTAGTAACATAACTTCACATAACTTCTAATTAATCGCTGATTGGTTGAAATGCTCCTTGATGACCCCTGAGCTTGTTATGTCGCTTGCGAGAAAAATGTAGGGTCATCCCAACACATAAATATATATATAATTATTTATAATCAGAATAGAGGACAATATCAACCTGAAAGAAACATAAGCAAACATGGACAGTGGCTAGCACTGGAATCCATTTAGTTCTATTTGGGACTCGTCAGCTAGATATACCTGCATCTCAGAGTTGATGAATTAAGGCTATATCGAGACAATACGCAGTGTATGCATACATGCTAATAAGCAACTGATCAATTTCAGTCCTAAACATCAATGGGAAGATTCAAATAAACAATATCAAGTGAACTGAAAGAAATAGTTTATGTAATTAAAGATGAAAATCGAATACTTTTATCTAAGTAGAGAAGTGTATATAATTTTCTTTTATGTGCTGATAGTAGATAATTGAAATATTATGAAATAACTAAACACATTTCTAACGTTAGAATAAGTGCAGTAGTCTAGCTTCAATTGACTCATGATCTCAACTATTAAAATTAATATAATATCCACAAAAAAAACCCTTCTGATATTATTCAACATATGCTCACTGGTGACTGACTTCAAGAGGTATTTCCTGTAGTTCTAGTGAGAAGCACTGACTAGTGGAGTTCAACCAGGTCTGTTGTGAGATAGTAACTCACTAAACACAATGGTGGACGGCTGCTCAACTTCGTGGATTGATTGAAGTTAGACATGAACACCGCTGGATGCCAGCCGGCTCATTGGTCTGGAGGCTAAGCGCTCGCGCGCGAGATTGATATATCCTGGGTTCGAATCTCGTAAGGCGGGATCGTGGATTCTCACCGCTGAGGAGTTCCATACTAGGAGAAAAAGGGCAACCCAGTGTTTACAGGTTTCCCATGATGATCTAGTTTCAATCGACTCATGATCTCAGATATTGAAGTTGTTGAATAAAGATTACTCCATTTCTTTAACAGTCTATTAATTAAAAAATGACGATAAAAAAATTAATGATAAAATCATCTTGAGCATTTGATACTCTTAAAAATTAAATGGAATGTATAATTTTTTTTCAATCAAACAAATTATTTTCTTCGTTTTTCAATATATTTTTTAACTCCACCCCCCCCTCCAAACAGGTATCCCTTTTTTTGTGTTTTTTTTTTTTTAAAAAAATTCTTATCCAAATTTATTCGTCTAATCAAGTTAATCATATTTTTGCATGAAAAAATTTTTTTCACAGCTATTTGATTTTATGCTTAACTGTAGATCTTTTCTACTTCATTGATAAGAAAAAAAATGTTTTTTTTTATTTTCGAAGAAAGAAGAAAAAAACAAAAACAACAATAAAAATTAATAAACCATCTTAAAGAGATTTGTTACAAAAAAAGGATTTGTAATTTGATATATATATATATATACTTGTCAGAAGGGGGTTTTGTGGATATTTCAGTATTTTCATAGTTGAAAGCATGAGCCGATTGAAGCTAGACAACCATAGAAAACCTGGAAGCACTGGGACTCTTCAGCGAGGTCGTGGATGCGCACTGCTGAGGAGTCCCACAATAGGACGAAACGGCCAACCAGTGCTTCCAGGTTTTCTACGGTGGTCTAGCTTCAACTGATTCATGATCTTAACTATATAGAATATCAGTTAACTATCTGAATCTTGACTGTTGCTTCTGCAAATAATAATTCATTTTCTATGATTTCATTGTTCATGCATTTTCATACCAACTGAGCTTCGTTCCTGTTCTTTCCTTATCGATCTTCTGCCAAAATACATTCTATGCCTGACCATCATCATATACTACCTATGTGGATATGAGTAACCCACATCACACTATTACTAGGGATTCAGATTTTATATCTTGTACGAAACTAAGTAATATATGGAAAACATTCTTTATATTATACTTTACTAATCGTGGATGCGCACTGCTGAGGAGTCCCACAATAGGACGAAACGGCCATCCAGTGCTCCCAGCTTTTCTACGGTGGTCTATCTTCAATAGACTTTCTAGATCTATATAATCCCAATTTAAACAGGATCAAAATAAGCATAAGATATTTTGACAATGTCAATTACAAGGAATATATTACTTACTTTTTTCTGGTTAGTGTTTTTTTAGAGAGTTGGTTTTCTACGGGATGGGGTCACTAACCCCATGCCCAACCCTCCTCCTTTACCCGGGTTTGGGACCGGCAGTAGCCCTCGGAGGAGCTACATGCGGAGTTACAAGGAATATATACATAAACCTTATTCTAAATAGGTTACAAGATGAAAGTGTTAGCAACTAGGTAGAAAATATTTAGATTAATACTAGTTGGATGTCATCTGTAATGCTTAAGAAAGTGCTGTATTTCGCTAATCGTTCACCTCCATAACCGTTATAATACATATCTTAACGGTATATAAAATCAGAAGGCAAAAAGAAGCAGCAACTACAGTTTATTGGTCAAATAACACAGGCCAGAAAGCAAGATACTTTGAATCCGTTAGTCAGACACTATCAGTAACAAGCTTCTGTGGGAGAGAACAAACCAGATTTCATCCAGTGGAGGAAGAAATCAGGAAGAAGCGATGGAAGTGGATAGGAAATACATTGAGGAAATCACCCAACTGCGTCACAAGGCAAGCCCCCATATGGAATCCTCAAGGCCAAAGGAGAAGAGGAAGACCAAAGAACACATTACGCCGAGAAATGGAAACAGATATGAGAAAAATGAACAACGACTTGATAGAACTAGGAAGGAAGACCCAGGACGGAGTGGATTGGAGAATGCTGATCGGCGTCCTATGCTCCATTGGGAGTAACAGGCGTAAGTAAATAAGTAAGTTGTTTACTGTTAACAATTAACCTATCAACTGCAGTTTCTTTTAAACAATCTGATTTGCTTCTTTTCAAAAGATTTATACTGTTAGATGTTAGTAATGTGAAACATATATTCACGCTAAAAACTTCTCATTTTTATTGTCTTTCCACCATTTTCAGATCAATCAAATCCTTTGGTTACCCCCTTAAAAATGATTTTTTGAAATTTCACTGTAAGTAAAACACCTTGAATCAGTTTCTAACTGTTTCCTAAAGCTTTATGTAAATTGACCACCACTACAGTGTTTTTTTTTAAGTCAGGAAGTATCTTTTATTAAAAGGATACATAGGTATGCTTCCTTTATTAACATGTGATTATGGGTGAATAACGAATGTTCATTTTATTCATCTTACTTCAATTTCCTTACTACGTTTTCAGTTTAACGAGATTTCACTCATTCAATACACTTAGAGTATCTAAAGTGGTAAACTTCCTGAAGTATAGACAACAAAAAGGAAAAAAACAAAACATAGTTGTAATACCTAGTTTGCGAGTTTCTGTTTATAGGAATAAGTTAACCTGCTACTAAGTGAAACGTTATATTGAATACAATGACATAGCAAGTCATCATTCTCTATTTATGCTTAATCATGAAGTGATTCAATTCATTGGAAATTCAGTATTCATTCATTCATTTAACATGATGCAGAAATGACAAATTACTATAGCAACTATCCTACAATCGATTTTGAGTATGGTCAACTTTGGTTAAACCTTTTTATTAACTTACTTAACATTTGGATAATAGCAAATAACTAGTGCTTCCAGGTTTTTCCTAGTGGTCTAGCTTCAATTGACTCATGATCTCAACTATGAAAATAATAAATCTCCACAAAAAAACCCCTTCTGAAAATAATAATCACATGCTCACTAGTGACTGACTTCAAGAGGTAAATTCAGGAGTTATAGTGAGAAGCAGTGACCAGTGAAGTTCAAACCACGTCTGTTGTGAGATATAAACTCATTGAAGACAATTGGTGAACGGTTGCTCAACTTCGTGGATTGGTTGAAGTTAGACATAAACACCATCGGATGCCGGCTCAGTGGTGTATGGGTAAGTGCTCTGGAGCGAGACTGGTAGGTCCTCGGTTCGAATCTCGTGAGGCGAGGTCGTGTATGCGCACTGCCGAGGAGTCCCACAATAGGACGAGTTGGCCGTCGAGTGCTTCCATGTTTTCCCTGGTGGTCAAGCTCTCAACTATATGCCAATTGTTATTCAATTTGCATATTTCATTGTACTGATATAACCACTAGTGTACATGACACTTTAACCAAAATGTTGATTTATAAGCATCATTTGATGACTCATCCTCCTCCTCATATATGTCTGCTCGCAAATCCTATTATCCGCTTTTGTTTTGTTGTGCTGTGCCCTTATTCAATTTGGCTATATATTGCCCATGTAATTGCTGGCTACTCGCTACTCGATGATATTTGTTCATGTGTTGGTGACTTTCTGGCCTGCGTCATTTGACAATAAAATTGTAGTTGCCGCTTCTCTTTGCCTTCTGATTTTATATGCCGTTAAAATTTGTATTATAACGGTTATCGAGGTGAACGATTAGCGAAGCACGGCACTACATTATTAACAGTGGCCATAATACATATTCAATGTTGGTGTGATTTCTGTTTTTTTCTTTGTTGCTGTTTACTAATGATAATATATGCTATAGTAATTGTAGTTTTTCAACACAGAGTATATGCAGGTACCAATCTTGTGACTGTCTCTTTTTATTATAAAACATTATTGCATTTAAAGGAATCGTAACAATAATAGATCCCTTCCTCAATGATAGTCATATGTATGAATAATAATTTTAGACAATTTATTTATTTATTTAAACACATAAATATTAGTACAAGTGGCACCAGCTATATTTTCGCCACACAAATCTCATTTGATTTGTGTCAGGGCTGTGATACTGCCCTGGTACCCAAACCGAAACAGGTGGTTTGCATAGGGGGCCATGCCCAGAGCCTTTGACCTAAAAGTATGATCTACAAGGCAATTGAGCAACGTGAGGAGATGCAGTCCCACGGTAGTCGGCAACCAACGATTGATTCATACGGCATTTGTTCCCTGAGGATACTGGAGCCCATGTGCACCATTGGTTTGTAATCAGGGTTTTCCAACTCCGCTAGGTGGACGTTCCATGTCCACCAACCCGATTAAAGCTCCTGCTGGACATTCGCATTTCGTCCTCTCAATTTTGTAAACAACAGTAACGCCACGAGAAGGCAGTGAATAGGGCTTTCCTATTAGAGGCTATATACGCGTGCCATGTGATAGCATTTTGAGAGTGAGAGCGGACTCTCTACACTCTCGGCCGTACCAGGGCATTCGGGGCAATTTTAGACAAACTTTAACTTTTCATAGGGATTACTTATGTTGGATTTTAGATTGAATTTTCGCTTCTCGTTGATATATACTAATATCTTTTCATATTTTTCCTTACAAATATTACTGATTTATGTTTTTATAAGCAGGTTGTTTGTAAAAAGCTAAGAACGGTATAGCTTAATCATATCGAATTTGATACATGTAATATTGATGAAAGTTCCGTTAGGTTACGAATCAATTGAAGTTTAAAAACTGAACTCCTAGGAGACTTACATGACTTAAGGGATATTGGTTGCATAATTCCGAAAAGCTTATTATTGAAAAAAAATAGACAAATAATACTATATTTCAAAGGTTGTCTTATTACAATTATAGATGAGAAGGGGTTTTGTGGAGAATTTAGTATTTTCATAGTTGAAATCATGAGTCAATTGAAGCTAGATCACCATGGAAAACCTGGAAGCACTGCACGGCCAACTCGTCCTATTGTGGGACTCTTCAGCAGTGCGCATCCACGATCCCGCACTCGCGAGATTCGAACCGAGGACCTACCAGTCTCGCTCCAGAGCACTTAAACGATAGACCACTGAGCCGGCATCCGACGGCGTTAACGTCTAACTTCAACCAATCCACGAAGTTGAGCAACCGTTCACCGATTGTCTTCAGTGAGTTGATATCTCTACAACAGACTTAGTAGAACTCCACTGGTCACTGCTTCCCACTAGAACTCGTCCCATAATAGGACGAAACGGCCGTCCATTGCTTCCCGGTTTTCCATGGTGATCTAGCTTCAATTGACTGATGATTTAGACTATGATAATTACAATTAATTCATGATACAAACCAATTTTAACCTCTCTTGCTAATCAGCTTTACTATAAAAAGGTTTGATAGTGTAAAGGAATGATATCACTTTTAAGAACGGATACATTTAGATTTCAATTGATATATAGGTTGTTAAACTATCGACACTTAATACATAACTTAACTAGTTATAGGATCAGAGTTTGTGATTTAAAAGGAGAACTTCATTGATTTCTCCACTTTTAATGTTTTCTGCATGAAAGCTTCATAATACAGTCGTACCTCCTTCATAGTCTAGAATATTAAATCTGAATATCATCACAATTGATTGATCACTGGGTGGTGATCAATGTCATGCGTGTCAAGTCCTTCTTATTGCTGATCGAATACTATCGATCAACTTACAATATGGCCACTAGTGTAGGTGGCTCGATACTGCGTGCACTATATATTGTTGACCACCTCCAACCACTATCTTAAATCTTAATATAAGTAATTTTAACAAAATCGAATGAAATGATCAAAATATTCATATTTGATGTATGTTAAAGTTTTAGAAACTGAGTGTCTTGACGTGCACATTAAAAGAACGGTACAACTATAGGATAGGACGAATTTCCAGTTAGATTTTATTCTATCTGAAAAGTTTTATTTATGGATAATTCATAAGAAAACAATAATATTATTAAGGCTAAGAAGATTTTACTCAATTTACAAGTCTACTAATATCTTCTATAGGTTAATCTGCATGTAAATCGAAAGGATCACCACATATAAACTGATCTTAAAGGATTTGGATTGTCTATATTGACTAACTCTGAATAGGATCCAAACAGATTTCTAAGAGTTATTAGTTCTGGTTAGGCGTTTAGTGTTAGGATGGAAGATTCGGCGTTACTGCTTTCATTACGAACTGACATCAGATATAATGTAAAATTGTTCTGCAGCCATATGGATGAATGAATTTCTTTCAAAAATACAAGAAGAGCTATCTGATTAGTTCTTACGTATGATGTATTGTCATCAGGTGGAGCTCTGTTTCAGGATTATGAGTTTAGATTCAAGACTGAGGGATGGAGTAGATTTGCCTGTTATGTATAATCTTAAGACAGAACAAGGGATTTTTTAAGTTTGAAATCATAACTTAGCTGAATGGCCGAAAAAAAATAATTTCCCACTTTTATACACATAGTTCCTTTTATTATCTTAAAGAGAGCAAGAACGAAGATTGAAGCAGAATAATAAAAATTCATTTTATTTCCTTAGGTTCTCATCAGCTACTTACAACCTATAGTAGTTTAAAATCAACGTTATTACAGATATTGATATGCTTATAATAACCACGAAAGTGATTAGAAATAATTATGTGTATTATGATGTAGTCAAGATTCCAATAGACTTAATAAGGTCATAAAGAATTGTCATAGTTGAAAACGTGAGTCAATTGAAGCTAGATCACCATGGAAAACCTGAAAGCATTGGACGGCCGTTTCGTCCATTTTGAGGGACTCCTCAGCAGTGCGCATCCACGATCCCGCACTCGCGAGATTCGAACCTAGGACCTACCAGTCTCGCTCCAGAGCACTTAACCAATAGACCACTGAGCCGGCCGTCATCCAACGGTGTTAATGTCTAACTTCAACCAATCCATGAAGTTGAGCAACCGTTCACCAATTGTCTTCAATGAGTTGATATCTCACAATAGACGTGGTTTGAACTTCACTGGTCACTGCCACTAAATATCCACAAAACGCCTTCTGATAATAAAAAAAATTTGTTTCGAATAAATAGTGTTTGTGAGAGAAAGTTCCAGAACATTGAAATAGTTATTAGAACTCTTGAAGTTACCATACATTCGATGATTATGTAATTAAGCAACTGAAAACAGATTAATGGTAATAAAGAATGAATTGAAATTAGTCAGCTATAAATTGAAAAGAAATGACAATGATGTAATTTTGACTTCAGAAAGAGTTGAAATGATGAATGACGTAATCAATAAAAAAGAGGAGTAATTTTACAATGACAAAGAAAGATTTCTTAATGCCTCTTTTTGGATACACAAATCTGGTTTCAGACGTTTGGTCGCTATCGCCTCGGCAAATTCCAAAAGATTGAAGTTTGATTGTTTGTAAATCACTTTGAAAGACTTCAGTGTATCGAATTCATGTCATGTGTCAAGGAGATATCTTGCGATGACACTGCTGAATGCTTTAAATACATTTGACCTTAAACTTTTCGGAAAATGTTCTTTGTCGTTATCTGTGATAACGTTGATTTTAAAATATTATAAGTTGTAAGTAGCTGATGAGAACCTAAATAAATAAGACGAATTCATGTTATTCCGCATCAATCTTCGTTCTTCTTCCCTCTTTTTCTTTAAACTTTTTCAACAGTTTACAAACGTATTTCTACCGATCGTTATATATGTAACACGTGAAATCAGCGGTCAGAAAAAGGCAGGACAGATCTAAAAACACAGCACATAATGTTAATTGAGAACTTCACACCAAGAGAGAACACGGAGTGTAAATCACGATCCTCTTTATTTTTCACAAACAAAAAGCGCGGGGCACGATAGTACAGAGAGAAATGTCAGTTTACAAAGTAGTCTTATGAGTCATCTTGTAAGCTCAATGTACGTAGGGCTTTCTCTTCTTCCTCCAAAGAGTTTATGCTTGGTCGCCCTGCAATAGAAAGAAAATAGAATCTGTTAGTAACATCATACATGGCAATTTAAACTCTGTTACATATATGATATGTGAATTTCGCGCGTGAACCTGAAAGTTGCATCATCGCTGTTGATTGGCTTGTTCTTAAAGTATACTTTTATCAACATAAAAAAATGATATTTAAACCTATTCAATATAATATCATTATTATTTTTCCCTGATATATAAGAACGAAAATTGAAGGAATGGAAACTCCCAGAACTAACTTATTATTGAGAAACTAGATCACTGAGTCTGTGCATTCCATTTATCGTAGCCATTCGCTTAACTCATAAACTGTTATCATACGACTTATTAATACTAGTTTATTGCTGGTATATTACTTATAATTTCTCCTATTCACAGTCAATTTCGGCTTGTTTGTATACAAGTATTATTCGTTTATAATACATATAAAGCGGTCAGTTAACTGTAAAAAAACCCACATTTGTTCGAAATATAAATATGAAAGAAATTAGTTGCTGAATTCTCAACTTAAAAGCAAAAAGCAGAGAGAAGTTTGTGAATAACAGACTAATGAGATGGCCCAAGTCTAGTAGTGCTGGTCAGGTCAGCGACAAAAAATTGGCATTCTAATTGGTGACTGGACAGGTTGGCTCATAAAACATAACATTGATTTGATTAACGTCTTAAGCAACTGGAAGATGTGATTCAATGGTTGAACTCCTCTGTCTTGTATCAATTTAATAAGTATCATACATGTAACGTTTTTCCAAGGAAAATACTATATCAGCCTTTTACAACTCAATCATTCAGCCGTGGATTGACTGTTGGGTTAGTGGAGAAATCGATCTCAAGTCATAGTTTTGAACTTTGCTTCACATTGTTTAACTGTCAGATATCATCGCTAGCACTCAGAAAAAAGACCTATAAGTCGGTAAAGACAAGTGACCAAATCTGTTTGCTTTCGAACTACTTACATTGAAGACAAAACAGAATTTACTTCAACAAAACTCTTATTACAGACTGCAATCAACCAAGTGACTATTGTAATATTAGAAAACACAGTCCTAGAATGGACATGAACTCTGAAATCCAAGTACATCTAGCTGACAAGCCCCAAGTAGGATGAAACGTGCGTCCTGGATTCCACTTGCAGTGACCATCCATCTCTGCTTATAATGCTTGTGATTTGAGTCAATATCGAGGAATCTGCACATAATGCACATATGTCAATAACAGACTGATTAATCGCAGTCCTAAGCATCAATGGGAAGATTTAAACAACCGACACAATAATGAATTGACACAGTATATTTATTTCGAATAGTAGTCGTTTGAATAGTTTCGTAAGGATTGATGCCAAAACCTTTTATTGAATATTGTAAAGAATCAGTTTTAAATGAAAGATTGTTTCATAAACATAATTATCAGGGTGATGAGATTTATCGACTTTGAAAACCATTCTAACTGCATCTGAAATCAGTTGAATAATTGGATGAAATTGCAATAGGTTGTTGAATGGATTCGTTTAGTAGATTTAAGCTACAGCCCCTAGGATAGATACCCCAGATGACATAAGGCTGTAAAATAAGATAATATGTTGATTTTCGGTTCTGAAAGCTGGTTTATTACACTATTGACTTAGTTGGTTACAAAATACATGCATATTGTAGTGTCTGTTGATATGTCAAAGCCAATATACCTAATTTTAGCTTATGGACAAGCCAATTTACCTATCCATCTTGAGTCACGTTTTGACCTTGTTAATTATTCACTTATCAACCCTAACTGTTTTTTATATGAGCGTAGGTGTGTGTACACTTCTTATCCTATTCATCACATGTTTGTAACTTATTCTTATCTGACTACAGATATTGATTGTCTTGGTTAGAGTTGGCTTATCCGCCATCTCCAACTCGCGTCATTTTCGCTTCGCTCTCTCCTACTCTCTTCATCTCTCTGATTTCCAGTCAAAATCATTGAGTGTGCAAAATATATGTATTCAAAATCCATCCTCGTATTTGACTTATTTTTAACTACATTATTCAACAACGCGGATTAATTCATTTATTACATACGAGGATAGGAAGGATGTATATTTTGGCAACAACCATTCATATGATCTTGAGGTGAACAACATTTGAACAACATCATCAGCACAAACTTCAGGTAGAAGGACGATGAAAGTTCCACGACCAAACAATCCAGCTCAGAGAACAAAACCCAATCAAAATTCATATGATCTAAATGGGGTCAGATCCTAGGCCTCACAAAAATATGTACCTCTTAATGAAAAATTAACAAATCAATCAAACATTTACTTAGCAAAAACGCAAAAATGAGAGTATATAGAGTAAATTATTTGTAAATCACAGAAATAGACTGAGGAATAACATTCAACAACAAAAGTGATCACAACAATCAAGTTGGAAACAAAATAGACTATCTTATACAAACAATGAGAAAATCAACATTAGTTTCACTTGATAAATTCACATCAGTTCATCAAGTAGTGACTATAAATTAAACGAATAGAAATCGTAACTGAATGTAAGTGAGATGACTAACCGATCAAACGTAGAAAACCATTGAAAATCTGGAAGAAATGGAATACCGTTCCGTTCTCATAAAGGAGACTACAACACTACCGAACATCAGATGTTGAAGCAAAGACCCTCAATCTCACAAGAAAATTAATAACCTCTAAACAACTGAATCATAACCCAATACCACACATGTTTACATTCAATCAACTCGTGTTCTCACTTCAACATCTACAAATGTTTTCGATGAATATTCTTCTTCAAACCCACTCCAAAAACTCAATAACACTCAACAAATACACACAATCCATGTTCATAATTAAAACTTGAGTCACATAGAATGAGGTTGTAAACATTTTGAGAGTTGGGAATCATGAATATGAGTGAAAATGAATCGTCTTACCATTGACATTGTTTTAAATACTGAGTGTAAGGCTACATGATGATCTCATTATTCTACAGCTTCAATACACATGAAACTAATCAACTTGTGTCTTCCACAATGTTGAGTTTATTACACACTACACTACGTCTAATCTACAGTAACAGATGGTAAATACTATGTAGTAGAATTAGATAAATCATCACCATGGCTTTGGTTTATCTAACCGCCAACAAATGTGTTCTGCATCCACAATTTTGATGCCATTGACAACTGATTCCATACATCATATCACATTATCAATGTTTCCTAACAACGATGCATATTACAATTGGTAAAATTGACTGAGACTTCAAAAACAGATTCTATTGTATTGAATATTATTCTTTCGTCATACCGCTAATTCTGATGTGAATTACTTGTCAAAGTGTCTAACGAAAGTGATTCTACATATTGTAGAAATAGTGAGTGTGTTGTGGTAATTATCTCTACTAATCCATTCATGATTTTATTTTTACACTGATTCTGACTGCATTCATGTCTTCAATACACATAATCTGCTAAATGGAGGAAAATTTTCAGTTTTATTAATGAATATTTGGTACCGTTTTTATGGAATTTTGAGTATTCAGAATTTGCTAGAAGCGTCTTGAATTGAGAACATCACATGCTCATTACATCTAATGGTCTATTTATATTGCGTGTATTCTATATTGTCGAAGTTGTTAAATGATTTCCACCAATTTGTCATTCATAGTAGTTTAACGGTTTGATAATTGTGAGTAAATTGAGTCAAACAACAGAGTTGATAACCACAGAGATGAAGAGTTCACAGCTGTGTCATCGAAGCAATCATGTTCAGATTCTTTCGACATCATGTAGCCTTACACTCAGTATTTAAAACAATGTCAATGGTAAGACGATTCATTTTCACTCATATTCATGATTCCCAACTCTCAAAATGTTTACAACCTCATTCTATGTGACTCAAGTTTTAATTATGAACATGGATTGTGTGTATTTGTTGAGTGTTATTGAGTTTTTGGAGTGGGTTTGAAGAAGAATATTCATCGAAAACATTTGTAGATGTTGAAGTGAGAACACGAGTTGATTGAATGTAAACATGTGTGGTATTGGGTTATGATTCAGTTGTTTAGAGGTTATTAATTTTCTTGTGAGATTGAGGGTCTTCGCATCAACATCTGATGTTCGGTAGTGTTGTAGTCTCCCGTACTAGAATGGAACGGTATTTCATTTCTTCCAGATTTTCAGTGGTTTTTCAAGTTTGATCGGTTAGTCATCTCACCTAGCTTCAGTTACTATTTCTGTACGTTTCTCACAAACCATTTCACTTCTACTTACTTATTTCGTGTTGTTCCATATGTTAGGTAAACCCTCCTGAAAAATCTGATGTCATTGTTGCATTGTACATTGTTATTTCTGTTACTGACATTTATCCCATCTATTAAGCTTACGATTTCGACTGATTGATATCTAAACTAATGGGATTATGCAATATGATTGCATCATCACATTTAGAAATTACAGTTTGTTTATTTATAGTCACTACTTGATGAATTGATGTGAATTTATCGATTAAAACTCCTGTTGATTTTCTCATTGTTTGTATAAGATAGTCTATTTTGTTTCCAACTTGATTGTTATGATCAATTTTGTTGTTGGACGTTAAACTTCAGACCGTTCATGTGATGGATAATTTCTCATTTAATAATTCATTACTTGTGATTTCCTTCAAGTTCCTTAAACTTTTGTTAATTAATTATTACATAGTTGAAAATTAGACCATCAAGGAAAACCTGGAAGCACTTGACAGCCGTTTCGTCCTAGTCTGAGACTCTTCAGCAAGCGGTTCGAACCCATTCCTTGGTCGTCTAGAATCAATTGACTTACGCTTTCAACTATGAAAATACCAAATCTCCACAAAAACTCTTTCTAATTAATCATTTAACACAATGTTTAAGTTTTTAATATTTTATATTCTATCGTACTCTACTCCTTCTATGTTGATTTGGATGTGGCTTTATTGATATTCATAGTAATTTCGTTGATTAGTTTACATCATGTCATCTCCGAATATGAAATAAACTGTTCAATAACGAAGAAGCCTAATAGGGATTACTGGCAGCAGTTCGATTGTCGAGTTGTGGTATTGATGCCAACTAATTTTATTCAGCAATAATCTTTTCAATGGTTTCCCTAGATGTAATTTATAAAGATATAAGTGAGTAGTTTACTTAATTCTCTGTTTAGATTTCATTTGTTTTAAATATACTTTATTAGCTGGATAATTCAGAATGGTCTGTTGATTAGCCCAAAAATAAAGGAATGAAATATCTTTTTTTGATGTTCAGATATTTTTGTATAAACTAATACACATCATGGATTTCTAAGTTTCCCTATCAGTAATCATTACTCCGAGAAATGGAGAAAAACATGAGAAGAATGAACAAAAGTTGGATAGAACTAGAAAAAAAAGCCCAGGACAAAGTAATTTGGAGAATGCTGGTCGTTGGCCTATGCTCCATTGGGAGTAACAGGTATAAATAAGTAAGTAAGTAAGTTATCAGTAATACTTAAGTTACTTTTAAACCAATTATACAAATAGCTTTCGTCGAAGTCTACTGAAATCTATTCAATACTTGTTCTAAAACAAAAATTTCACATGAATTAATTCATAGTAACATTTCTTAAGATGAAGTAAAAAAACTTAGTGATTATAACTGAAATGTTGTTGTGGTGTGGGCTACTTATATCCACATAAGTAGTATTTAACGACGGTCAGGCATTGAATGTATTTCTGTAGAAGATCGATGAGGAAAGAACGGAAAGGAAACGTAATTGGTATGAAAATGAATGAACAATAATAATCAGAGACGATGGACCGATATTTGCAGAAAAAACAGTCAAGATTGAGACTGATAGTTTGTAAATTAACTGTTTACTGTATAGTTATCAGATTTTATTGAGATGATGGGGAGTCCCACAATAAGACGAAACGGCCGTCCAGTGCTTACATGTTTCCCATAGTGTTCTAGCTTCAATTGATTCATGATTTCAACTATGAAAATACTGTAATCTCCACAAAACCCCTTCTGTCTATTGAGTTGGTTTGTAATTGGTGCTTAAATAGATTCGACTGTCCTTACTTGTGTTCCCATTCACTACAATTTGTACAATTACATCATTATTAAACATGAGACAATAATAATTTTCCTTTGGTCCATACAAAAATGTTTCATTCATAAAGCTTTTTTTTTGTGTCTTAACTAATTCTATACAAAATTTATATATACTACTGATATTGATGATCTAAAATATTTCGTCTGTTTCATTCATTCTTGTGTAGGAGTATTTCAATTATTATTATTTTCTGTTTATTCATACATTTCAACTCTAAATGAATGTGGTAATGAAAGAAAAAAAAAATTAAAATCTAATTTACGTGAATGGACATGAGAGAAAAGAACACGTAGTCACTAACCAATGGGTAAGATGTAGGATTTAATGGAGCAAAAAACAAACAACCATGATTGATTTGAAGCTTTATCAGACATTGATGAAGAAAGTAATGAAAAATACAGTAGGAAGATCATTGTCTTTCCTTTTTTTTTAAACATGATAAGTAAAATCTCAATTCAATGAGTTGTTAAATTTCTAAGAGGCTATCTAAGTAGTCTTAATAATAAAAAAATAGAGTATATAATAGTGTGGTGTGGTCTACTTATATATTTATATAAGTAGTATATGGTGAAGGTCAGATATAGAATGTATTTTGGCAGAAGATCGATAAAGAAAGAACTGGAATGAAGCGTGATCGGTATAAAAACACATGAACAATGAAATCAGAGAAGACGGACAAATATTTGCAGAAGGAACAGTGAAGATTAAGACAATTGATTGATAGTTTGCAAATTAACTATTTGTTGTATGGTTACCAGAATTTAGTAAAATAGTCTGTTATTGTTTGCCTAAATACATTCTATTGTACCCAGTCGTGTTCTTGTTCATTACAATAGCAGTGTTTCATCCCACAGTTTGTAGCACAGAGTCCGAAACAGGCGTACTTAGTAAGATGTAGAGCGTTACATGATAATCATGTTTAAGAACATATTCATTCACAAAAGCCAGTAGTTCAGGGACATAACGGTAACTGAATAACCTTTACTGATCTCGAAAATATGTTATCAGACTTCAATATTATAAATACAATTTGCAACATGATTCGAACTGATTTATTTTTATCATAACGACTGATAAATAAAAAAAGTTCCTATATATTCTGAACTGGATTGAGTTAAGTTTAACAAGTATCAGAATGGTTTTAAAAACACTGGCTTCTACATGCTTACTTACTTACTCCTGTTACCCCTCGTGGAGGAGCATAGACCGCACAACAGCATTCTCCACCCAACCCTGTCCTGGGTTGCTTCTACATGACCACGTTGTAATTATAAAACCCTTGGACCGGAATCTAGCACTAATAACGAAATTCTAGTAAATAAGTACCTTCTATGTTGTTCTCGCTAAGTATTATTTAAGATGATTCATATGGAATCATGAATAATACTTACTTCACTTTACTTGCGCCTATTACCCCACGTGAATGAGCATAGGTCAACCACCAGCATTCTCCATCCCACCCTGTCCTCAACAATATTTTCCAGTTATTTACAGTCAACGTTCATCTTTTTCATATCTGCTTCTATTTCCCAAAGTAATGTGTTTTTTGGCATTCCTTTTTTCTGCTTCCAAATTCCAAGTTAGAGCTTGCCTCGTGATTTCCTCAATGTATGTCCTATCAACTTTCAACGTCTTTTCCTCATTTCCTCTTCAGCTAGAAGCTGAACATAATTTTTCGTCATTTCATTAAACATCCCATGACAGCCAGAAGCTTCGTATCTTATCAATCAGATGTAGTAATAATTTTAAAAAATAATTGTTTTATAATTTACATCATGCAGTTAGGTATCTAGACAACCAGAAATCACCAGGTAATTGTCTTAACTTATGTGTAAACACTATAAATTTGCTGATCTATACAACCCCTCTTACACTTTTTGGAATCAACTTCCGTCCGGATTACATTACATTTATAGAATCATTTGGTGTCAATCTATTTACATTATGATATTTTGTACTTAAATATAAGGAAGGTGACATATTTATAATGAATGTGAGTAGTACAACATAACCAATGTACAGGAAATGGTAAAAACTCAGGATACTTTGTTTTAAAAAAAGGCCAATATAGATCATTTATCTATATTTACTGCTTATGGTTTCAAGATTTTAAGGACAGAAAATTGATAATTGACATGAATTCTAGTAAGAGAGTATTCCAAGAGGTTATTCCAGTACTTTATTCTAGTAACCAAATCTGTATTTGAATGGATTCTGTACAATCAAATTTATTGGAGACCACACATCCAAAAAAAAAGAAGAGCATTAATTTGATGTGTGTGGTAAATTTGTGAAAGTGGATATGAATGGAATGAAATGTAACCTATTCACAATAAAAAGAAACCCCAGCTTACTTACTTACTTACTAAGTATGGTAACATTAAAGTTGAATTACTATCTTCAATTTATTTTTACTTAAAACATTTGCCCACCCATTTAAATGTTTTAATCCATTATAATGGATCCCTAAACCAGTTTAAGAAAAAGGGGCTTATCAGTTTTCTTTTTCCTTAAGTTCAGAATGAAATAATTTTATCTTACAAAAACGTTATGGTTTCCTGCTTTGAGTTAGGTGTATTCATACTGTAATAACTCCGCCTGTAGCTCTACCGGAGGCTACTGCCGGTCCCAAGCCTGGATAAAGGAAGAGGGTTGGGTATGGGGTTAGCGACCCCATTCCGTAGAAAACTAACTCGCTAATAAAACGCTAACCAAAGAAAAAAATTCATACTGTAGTGAAGGAGAACACCAATGAAGACAACTGAATGTATTTGAACACAAAATTACAGAGTCTCTTTGTAAAATCTGAGAATCATACAGTAAATTTGCCATGGACAGGGTTGGATGGAGAATACTGGCGGACGTCCAACGCCCCTCCACGAGGGGTAACAGGCGTAAGTAAGTAAGTAATACAGTAAATACCTTATTTGAAAAATGTCATTCAGTTGTCTTAGACTTGGTTGTTTCTTCGTTCCCACACCAATCACTCTCTGTTCTCGTTCTCTTTTCTTCGATCTTCTTAATTTTCTGCCGCTAGGCGTTTCATTTTCAATTGATGTTATATACTATTAATATCTGCCGATCAGTAGCACAAACCACAATACATATACTAATTTGACATTTATCAGCTTCTGGAATTAATAAGTAAAAATTACATATCGAGAAAGAGGTTTTATCTGGAACCCTTATATACATCATCCATTTCCAGAGAAGTCAAAAACACTATTTATAACAGCTTATTAGTTTAGCGATATATTGAATGTTCAGTAGTACATATTCAATTTCGATGTTTGGTTGTTTGTATTTACTAAAACAAACTGATGAATATCAAATTTGCATACATAGTTTACAACAATGTACAACAAATGTGTAGTCTGTCGTTAGATATTTAGTTTTTACAATAGATTGATAACTGGGTGGTGATCAATGTCATGCGTATCAAGTCCTTTTTAGTGCTGATCAAATGCTATAGATCAAGTTGCAATGTGGCCACTAGTCTACGTGGCTTGACACTGCGTGAACTATGTTGAAACAAGATGGTGGTTGGAGGTGGTCAACAGGAAACCCTGGACCTGGGTTTCGTGCTACTTGGCACTCGTCAGCAGGGTGTACCTGTACCTGATCAGCACTAAGAAGGACTTGGCAAGCATGACATTGATCACTATCCAGTAATCAATCAATTGTGATTACATCTCAGTCCTACAGGAGGTCGGTGGCGGCACGAATAGCTCAGTGGTAACGTCTCTGACTGTGAAGCTGAGTGACATATTTATCAGTGCATTTCATAGCCACATACGTGAAACAAATATTTCATCAGTGAATTTGTCAATTGACAATTAAGGACCTTCTGGTTGTATTGAATCTCTAGAAGACATTAAAATGAATGCCTTGATTTTAAGATAAATGTTTGGGTGATATATAAAATCTTTCGCAAAAGACAAGAAAGGCTCAGGAAACATTTAAGAAGAATTTTATTCAATCAGCGTTCAATAGAAGTTTTGACAGAAACGTCATGAAAGTGAAATGTCACATGTAGAGTTTCTGATTGGTTGATTACTGAGCTGCTGCTATGTTTAGTAGCATTCGAGGATGTTCAGGAAAACTCAAGGACCTCTAAAATACTATAAAAACCCTATATTTTCTGTACATGGATAAACCTTTAAAGTAAAGAGCTTCTCGTATATTTTGTATCTTTTCTCTCGTGTTCAAGTCGCTGTGTAGATTCAGCATGGGGGTTACGAGACTAGCTTAGGATCCGAGTATAGTGTTCAATCAGCAAGACTTACCAATAATAATGAAACATAAAATTACACTGTATCTAGTAAGGCTTCTTTATCAGTAAAGTTAAATCTAATTTGTTCTACCATTTTTGGTCTTAGTTCGAGGCAAACTGTACAGGGTTCGAGTC
Organism: Schistosoma mansoni; assembly: GCF_000237925.1. Classification (NCBI taxonomy): domain Eukaryota; kingdom Metazoa; phylum Platyhelminthes; class Trematoda; order Strigeidida; family Schistosomatidae; genus Schistosoma; species Schistosoma mansoni. The sequence goes on along the minus strand of NC_031498.1, from coordinate 25,189,144 downwards.
TTGGAGTGAACATCAACTCGGGAATGCAGTTACATCTCGCTGAAGAATTCAAAATAAGACGAAACGTGCATCTTGGATTCTATCGCTAGACCCTATTCATCTTTGCTTATCATTTAAATTTATGTTTCCAACAATTAAGTATCTTCTAAATTGTAATGTTTTACAATGTCCCTTAATATTTTATTATCACTATATCATTAAATCAGAACATGATTGACAAATGTGAACTCTCTCGCTAATAATCAATGATTAACATTATTGAAACTGGTAGGTTCTGGGTTTAAATCTCGCGAGGTGAGGTCGTGGATGCGCACTGCTGAGGAGTCCCACAATAGGACGAGTTAGCCGTCCAATGCTTCCAGCTTTTCCTTGGTGGTCTAGCTTCAATTAACACATGCTTTCAACTATGCGAATACTAAATCTCCATAAAAACCCCATCTGATAATTATCATTATCCTTGATCAGAACAGTTTCTCCTTAAAAGTTATGTGGTAATTATTATTCTACTATCAATTATTTACCATAACACTTAAAATTTATCTATTTAGCTTGATTCTTTGAGTTTAACTATTTCACTTTGTTTTACTAACGTTAAACCAAAAAGGAAATAAGTAATTAGACCAAGTTTAATCATATGTACACATATATATTCTTACCATTTGTTTAACTATCTGTCCATCTATTCATGATAGTAGATCAATCATTTCTTGTTTTACCACAAGTTCATTTCATCACTTTACATGTTGACAATGATTCGGTTAAACATGCTGTGTTCTGTCCTTTAGTATTAATATTTTATTTGACAAAAGAAAACAAACGTAAATAATAAAGGATTATCACAATTTCAATGTTTTCATAATAAGTCAAAAACAATTCAACATTTAATGTATTAGTGATAACCAAATGAGAAGAAGCTAGATATCATGATAATACATTGTAGACCATCGACGTTGATGACCTATGTCGAATGATTGGATGCCTGTTAGAGTTAGACGAGAATGGTGACGAACCAACTAACTTCGAAATCACACCTCACGATCAGCATTTAACGTGGATTATCATGTTCGACGTATTAAAGTACCATGCACATGGGCTCCAGTATCCTGAAGGGAAGAAATGGATTACTCAAATTAGTTTTGTGATAGATGGAATTCGACCAAGGACAGAGTAAGGTAGTTATTTACATTAGAAAATAAATGCATATTACACAATGCTGTGAAATTATTTAAATCAGACATTCATACCGTTGAATAATGACTCAGTAGTCTAGAGGTTAAGCGTAGCATTGCTTCATCCAAAATTGGATTGCACTAGTCTTTCATCAGAATGTCTTCAAGATGCCTTCCCAACTATAATGGCATAACAGGATTTTTAGCATGTATTTAAACAGTACCCTTGTATAAACTTGTTGACTTATTGACGTTTACATAGAGTCTGTTTTCCTTATGATGATGAATTTTTGTACATTATCTTGTTTCACATTCAGCATAAATGTATTCATTGACTGTGAAATATAAAAGAAGGTAAGTATTGCTGATAGCATCTCAATGTTCAAACTCACTGAGTTCGTTTTCAATGAAGAAAATCTATGAGTTATTAGAAATTCACTGTAGCGAACGGCAAGGAGTTGATGAAATTAACTAGGTATTATTCATACAGGCGGCCTGCTTAAATATCAGGACTACGTGTTTATGCCATCTGAATATTTCAACAAGCTATTTATTTCTGTTTGTTTAAATACATCATTATGACTATTAATCGAATAGCCTATTCAAGTGCGTTTCTGAAAAGTGTACAACCTTTCTCTGTACAAGTTACAAAAGGCCTAATCAGAGATATCGTGGTTGCTGGCAATATACATCGAAAAGTATGTACATTATTCAGATGTCGATTCTTGAACTACTAACATCTAACTGGTCGCCAGTCAATATTTGTCGTCAGGATCGATCAAGAAGTAAGAAACGAAAACTTGTTGAAATACATTGTGTTATATCCTAGCGAAGACTTAAGTCTGGGTAACTTATGGGACCTATAAATGGACGATTATTCTATATATCTTCCTATTGTATAACTATTCAGTATTTAGATTATGTATATCTATATTCATCTCATTGTAAGCTTCATTTTGACTTATTGATTATTATCATATGATTCACTGTTCCTAAATTATACTCAGTTTATTGATTAATGTATCCCACGTTCACAGGCACATTTGGGCTTGATCTTGTACAAATATTATTTTCTATTTATGGTGTTTTGTGGTCTGTCTGTCTGGTATATAAACAGAGTATGTTTGAAATAAACGATTCGCATAGATTCGTGCAACAGAACCTGTCATTGGTGTTCTGGACTCAAGTGGAAGGGCTAAGCGGATAAAGGACCAATAAGGACGCTAGATTACTCATACTGATCGAACGTCATTGACTGTCACAACGTTAAGGTCGGAAAAGTCGTATTTCCATTGGTGGATAATAAAAGTGATAGAAGCTGGACATAAAACCGATGACGAATTGTCATACATCCTTTGTTTATCTTGTAAACTCATAACACATTGTGCTGAGAATTCTATATTGTACCAAATATATAATATTGAATAAAGCTAATGATGATGGAAATAATGACTTTAAGAAAATAATAATTAAATGAACTGTCCAGAATCACTGACAATTCCTTAAGAAACTCTTCATAAACTAGAAAAATGCTGAATCAACTTCGTCTAACTAAAGTTCTACGGAAGTTTTCAGAGGGATTCTGAAAAAAAATAACAAAACATGTTTCATATAGTGATTGGACTCTTACAGATTTTATTACGAAATTTGACATATTTTCCTGAAGCTTCTCTATGTTCAAGGTCTCATGTTAGCCCTGAAAATACCCTGGTTTTTTGCACGTTAACTGGTTTTCAACATCAATCATCTTCTATACTTGCTGATATGAGTTTTATGTTCTAGGTTAAAGACTTTAAATATTCTGCAAATAAGGGTAATATAAAAAAGTCGATATTCAAGCGTTTACATATGAAACGTACTAATTCATTCTTATTTGAACACGATCCAAATACACTGGAATATTGTTTGTACCATACTTTACGTATTAATTCAATAATAAATATCCGAATAATATTGTCGGTTTTGTTATTGAGACAAAAACACTTATCGTTTATTGATTTTCGGACAACAAAAAGTTCTATCAATCATTTTTCTTAACCTTACGTAAATGAAGAATTGTCGGGATTACGTAATAACCTTCAAACTCCAGGAAAAAAATTAATGTTACATATATCTGGCATTGAAAATTAAAAGAGACTGATACTGAACCAATTAGTCAAAAAAAACCACTCTCATCCAGAATCAGATAACTTCTTGTTAATATCAGAAGGAGGTTCTGGAGAGTTTAGTAATTTTATGGTTGAAGTCATGAGTCAAATGAATCTAGACCATCATGGAAAACCTGGAAGCACTAGACAGTCGTTTCATCCTAGTATGAGATGACTCAGCAGTGCTCATCTACGATGCCACCTCGTGAAATTCGAACCTATGACCTATCGGTCTCTCACGAGAACAATTAACCTCTAGACCACAGACTCAACATCGAATAATGTTAAATGTCTAACTTCAACCAATCCACGAAGTTGAACCACCTTCTACCATTGTCGTATTAATAATCAGATGAAAATTATTTTCAATATAAACAGTATTTACCTCAATGTTAAATATTGTGAAAGTATGACATAGTGTTTATATTTGAAAAAGATCGAAGTGTAATTAATCCGAACTTTTCGCCTAGGTAACTGATCCAAACCTCTTTATTGTAGTTCAGGGAATTAACTGTCATTTACTGATATTCGGACAACAAAAAGTTCCATCAATCATTTTTCTTAACATTATTTAAACGAAGAATTACGAAACAACAGTCAAATTCTAAGAGAAAAATAAATCGTACATATATCTTGCATTGAGAATTCAAAAAAATTGATACTGAACCAAATAGTCAAAAAAACCATTCTTATCCTGAAATAGATGACTTCTTATTAATATCCGAAGGTGGTTTTGTGGAGAGTTTAGCAATTCTATAAATGAATTCATGAGTCAATTGAAGCTAAACCATCATGGAAAACTAGGAAGCATTAGAAAGTCGTTTCATCTTAGCATGAGACGACTAAACAGTGCTCATTCACGATCCCGCCTCATAAACTTCCAACTCAGGACCTATAGGTCTCTCCAGCGAACACTTAATCTCTAGACCAATGGTGTTAAATGTCTAACTTCAACCAATCCACGAAATTGAACCACCATCCATTATTGTCTTATTAATAAACAAATATATAATGATTTTCAACATAAACAGTATTTACGTCAATAAAAAAAAAAGAAACAATGTAAATTATTCTATAATATCCCCATATTTCCAAACATTAGAATATTCTTTAATTTACTTCAATTTGATTGGACAATTCAAAGATTTTTCAAAAAAAACTCATAAATTTGATTGGTTAAAAATTTTTTTTGTATTTTAATTCTATACGATAATACATTACAACATATATTTTAAATAAAGTGTAATTTTTTTTTCACAGAGAGGGGGGGAGGGGAGGGGTGGCAACGGAATATAATTATCTATATTATTATTAATATTATTATTATTATCAAATTTTATTTTTAAAAAAAAGTACAATCCCATCCAAATTAAAATTATAAAAATAATCATGAATTTTAATATAAATTAAAAAATATAACAATAAATTTTACAAATGAATGAATGTATTCCATCCTTATTGGAATTAATTAATCAAACGAATCCATTGAATACCTCCTCATCATCATCCTCTTCTTCTTCTCCATCAAATAATACTGAACCGATTATCAATTATAGTCTTATTAAATTTGGTACAGAATTTAGTAAAATACATGGTCCATTAAGTTTAGCTGTATGTTTATTTGGTATACCAGCGAATTTTGTAAATATCATTGTATTAACACGACGTGAATTATCACAGAATGCCACTAATCATTTATTATTATGGTTAGCTGTTGCTGATTTATTATTAATGATATTATATGCACCATGTTTATATCATTTTTATATTATACATCCACATCCTATGAAAAATCCAATTTATACACCAAGTAAATTATGGATTATCTATCAAGAAATAGTTGTTAGCTGCGCTTTAATGTTACATTCATTAGCCTTATGGTTAGCTGTATTATTAGCATTATTTCGTTATATACATGTAGGTTTTCCAATATCTGGTTCTATTTATACAACACGTAAAAGAGCATTTTATTCAGCATTATTAATAACTATATTTTGTATATTTGTTGCTATACCAAATATTTTAGTTAATCATTCTGAATCATGTTTAGGACCCACACTAAATTACAAATCAATAAATGGGGGCATATGGAATATGAAAAATGTACAAATTTATTATTATATAACATCGGAACCAGATTTAATGGAAATCAATACATTACATTACTTAAATATTACATCATCATTATCATCACCACCACCATCATCATCATCATCATCCACATCTAGGTGGAGAACAAAACAATTACATAATTTTAATGTATGGTTACAAGCTGTCATTACTAAGATTGCCCCATCCTTTTTATTAACTATATTAACTATCTTATTAATAAGTGAATTACAAAAAGCTATTAAACGTCGTAAAGCTTTATTTATTCATCGTGATAAATCATTAAGTATTATTAAATATAATAAAAAACAATCATCTTTATCAATGAGACAATCTACCTCATCACCATCCACATTGCCATCTACATTACCATTATATAATAATGATGAAAGTAAAAAATTAAGTCGTGAAAATCGTACTACCGCTTTGTTACTAACTATTGTATTATGTTTTCTTGTAATTGAATTACCTCAAGGTATCTTAGTAACATGTATTCATTTAATTGATCAATTTGAAGAGAAAGTTTATCAACATTTAGGTGATTTATTAGATTTTCTTACATTATTAAATGAATCCATTAGTTTTATTATATATACAACTATGTCTAATCAATTTCGTCAAACATTTTGTAATATATTTTGTCCCATATTAATAAAAAATAAAACAAGCTTATTAAATGATCAACAAACTATTATACAATATCGTCAACATCATGCATTACCCTCAAAGAATAATGATAATAATAAAGGTAGACAACATTCATTGATTCCTGAAGAAGAAGATCTTGATAAAGGTCATCAACAAATTGGTACTGGTGATTCTAATATCAAATGAATTACATAATTGTTGAAGAAAGTTTACATTATTTTTCTTGTTGTTGAGTAAACTAGAAAAACTTTCATATAAATAAATGATAAAATCACATAGAAACTAAAAAGTATATATATATATGTATGGAAGTATTCAATTTTTTGGAATGTTACTATAGCAACAAAAAATTTAAATGTAACTCTTCATTATTACATATTGAATATTGTTGAAAATCTTCTTTGAAAAAGAAAAGAAGATAATATCTGCATAATTATCTAATAAATAATAGAACAGTATAGTTTTCATTATGCTTTAAATATTGTGAGAGAACCCTATATTAAGGTAATATTGTTCAAATGAATCTAATAATTTATACTTTGATATAAGTCAATGAATAGATATTGTTTACCATTTGAAAACTAATGAACAGCAACAGCAACACCAACAAGAGCAATGGCAACCATAACGAAAAATTAGTTTGCGTTTTCTTGGTAACCAGATAATGTTCTTTTTTCTTCATTATATATTCATTGAGAATATTAAAAAAATAAATTCAATCAGAATTTTTATAGAAAACAAAACTAATAGTTATAAGCAAAGATGGATAGTGACTAGCAGTGGAATTCAGTTTGGCGTGCATTTCGTCTAGTCAGCTGGATGTGCTTGCATCTCAGAGTTGATGTTCACTCTAGGACTCGAACCCAATATCTTTTGCTTCAAACGTCATCAAGTTATTCAATCAGCTACTGAGTTCTCATAATAATAATAATAATAATTTTATTTATTTAGCTAGTGCAATGTAGTCAAGTTTAAATTCATTTCGTTTAGTTTATTTGATTATTCCGATTGATGTTTAGGATTGCAATTGATTAGTCACTTATTCGCATATGTGCATCCTGTGCGGATTGCCTCAATCTTGCCTGAAGTCACAAGCTTTATAAGCAAAGATGGATGTTGGCTAGCAGTGGAATCAAGAAAGCACGTTCCGTCCTATTTGAAACTCGTCAGCTGGATGTTGCTGCTCACTCTGGAACTCGAACTCAGTATTGTTCGCTTCAAACGAAATCAAGTTATCCACTTAGCTACTGAGTCCTGATAGCCACTTGATTGTGTAATGGGGAGACTGATCAATTGCAGTCCTAAATATCAATGGGAAGATTCAAACCAATAATACTAAGTGAATTTAAAACTAATAGATGCCTAGTGAATAGATTTGTTCATATTAAAAGTGAAATTTCATGAACAAAATGTTAATTTATATGAATTTGACTTTGAATAGTATCTATATATCAGATATTGCTTAGCAGTATTTTTTGCCCATTTTAATAGATTACTAATTGACGAAGTATGTATTTAGTGTTTATAACGATTATATTATTATTTATGTACATTAGTATCTGGTTGAACTATAGAGTAGTGAATAGGAATTTATAAATATTCATTAGTTAAATTAATGAGTCTATTTAAGCTAGAACACCATCAAGAACCTGGAAGCACTCGATGGTCGTTACGTCTTAGTATGGGACTTTTCAGCAGTGGTCTAGCTCCAATCGACTCATGAATTCAACTATTGAAATTATTACAATCTCCACAAAAAACCTCTAATCTGATTTATAAATATGACAAGCTTTAGTCTTTATCAGTACACGTTTAACACTCATACTTACTTACTTATGCCTGTTACTCCCAGTAGAGCATAGGCTAATGACCAGCATTCTCCAACCCACTCTGTCCTGGGCCTTCTTTTCTAGTTCCATCCAATTGTTGTTCATTCTTCTTATGTCTCTTTCCATTTCTCGTCGTATTATGTTCTTTGGTATTCTTCTTTTCCTTTGGCCCGGAGGACTCCAGGTGAAGGCTTGCCTTGTGACGCAGTTTGGTGTTTTCCGCCTGGAGCCGCTCTGTGGTTACTACCGATCCTAGGTCCGGATAAAGGAGGAGTGTCGGACATGGAGTTAGCGAGTCCATCCCGTAGAAAATTCGATTGCTGAAGAAAGGCTAACCAGTTTAACACTCATAAACAGTAGTTATTTCGTTTATCCACGCTTTTCGCGAATATTATATTTTAAAGATTTGAATATGCCCATAACTTCTTTCCTATTAGAACTATGTAATGTTTCTTTACATAATTAACATTTAAACATGGTTATTGATTTACCTCATAAATATTCTACTTTCTAAAGTATCACAAATATGTAAGTAGGTTGTTACTTGTTACATTTGTAACATTTTGATTTAGTCATTCCCCCTATGTTCTATGTTCTTCTTCTTAACTATAAAATAGGCATTATGTATAACGGAACTATGATCTAATTCAATTAGATAAATTGAAGCCGCCAACAATTGTCAAGCGAAAAGAAAAACGATTTTGGAAACGTGTGGTTTGTTCAGTGTATTGATTGATCCAAGTTATCACCTCGAAATGTTAGTATTTATTCTTCATAGAAATAAAGACTTAATGAGAAAACATTGAGGATAAAAGTTTACTATACATGCTGAGGATTCCCACAATAGGACGAAACGGCCATTCCAGTGCTTCCAAGTTTTCCATGGTGATCTAGCTTCAATTGACTTACACTTTCAACTATTAACAAAAATCTATTTTTTTTTCTTTGCTGATAGTTGCATTCCTAAAATGTGATTAGTTCATAACTAAATGCCGATTTATTCCTTATCATAAAAGAACTCATAGTATGTTATCTTCATCATTATGTATCTCTCTCATCATAAGATAGTTTCTTGATTAACTTAATTAGCTTATCTCTATGCAGTTCCATGTTTCCTGTTCTGAATCTATCGATTATTGGTGTGTATTACTTAATGGGAAATTAACTATATTGTAACTTATGTTAATTAGTAACTATATTTAATGGTTGAAACTACAGTTTAGCACGTTTCATATTCATTTCTTCTATAAATTCTAAAGAGATGGAAAAGGGTCGTTATTTAGGAACTGTTTTTGTTGTTAATTAATTTTAATATATCCATTCACTTAATCAGTCATTCATCTATAACGGAGGACTAGGCACATATATGGATCGCAGCAAGTTACCACACCTCATTTGCACAACAAAATGACAAAACCGAATTTATAGAAGTAATTACTTCAATGGTAGAAAATATATAAAATGAAGATTGTGTATAAGGATATAGTACAAGGAGAAAGAATTAATTGGTAGAAAGAAAGATACAAAAGCAATTTTAATTTCACGGTTCAAAGGAAGGCAAAAAGTGTACTGCCTAAGTGTGACCTCAATTGTTCCTGGAAACTACTTTTGGCTTTCTTGTCACTGTGGTCCACTATAATGGGTCTTCTTACTGTGGATTTTTTGCGTCTAATGAGGCGCAACCAGATGCGTGCTCGTATTAGAGCATGATCAGAGTCTAAAAAAGAACTCCAGAACGAGCGGCAGTCTTCTATCGAGCCGCTCCAACTATGACTGGTGGTAATATGGTCTATTTGAGTCCATTGTTGGTTTGGTTAGACAATGTCTCTCCTTATGCTTGAAATTTGTGTTTGCTAAAAATAAACGATTGTCTGAGCACAGTTGAAGCAGACGTTCACCGTTACCTATTTGCTGAGCCGGAATACTAAAATACCCACCATCATGTCTTTCTGTTTGGTTTAAGCTACCTACCTGGGCATTAAAGTCACCTGCTACTAGTACTATGTCTGAGCCTTTAGCTTTCTGAATAAGTTCAGAAGGCCTTCTGTAAAAGTCATCTTTCACTTCATCCGGGCTGCAGTCAGTGGGAGCGTAGGCAGGAACGACGAAAAGGCGACGACATGTGTCCCTATCCTTTCGAGTTCTTACGTAACCGTTTAGCCGAACAGCAAATAAACGACTGTTAACAGGAATCCATTCTAAAAGCTTTGTTCTGCCCTCGTATTCAGTGCTATGTCTACACCCGCAAGTCCAAGAGAACTAGCCATCGGGTCGTCAGATAAACGGAGGGTGTATCTCATCGGCTCACCGTTTTGGCGAGGTGAGGTCAAGTGAATGGCCACACTATGATACTGTATGCATGTTTCAAAGACACAGCATACATCAATGGTACTATATTCTAGGGTTTTATCCAAGAAGACTTACTAGCAGATTTGATATAGGGTATGTACGTTGAAGGCTTCAATGAGTAGTTTGAATCGAGGTTTCAGTAGACTTGGTGAAACCTTTGTAAATGAGTTGTATCAGTGAAATAAATACATGACATTACTAAGCATTGACAGATTTTAAGTACTTGATGAATTTATCAAAGCTTTCTACAAGTAACTCTGTATGAAATCGAAAAAAACCCACTGACATATAAATTTCTTTATGTGGATATAGATTGCCTGATTCAATGGATCACCATAAAAAACGTATGTAAATTTTTACCAGTTTTTATATTGTTCATGGTTAAGCTTAAGTATTACGAGTTTAGAGTTAGGATTTTTGACAAAAACTTACATCGATTATAATTCAAAAATTCTGGTAACCTAAATATTTGAATGAATTTAATATAAAAACCTAAGAAGCAATATCTGAAATATAATGTCATCAGGTTAAGGTTTGTTTCTAGATTAAAAATTAACTGCTACATATGATCTTACTTACTTACTTACTTACTTACTTACGCTTGTTACTCCCAATGAAGAATAGGCCAACGACCAGCATTCTCTACCCCACCTTATCCAAGGCCTTCCTTTCTAATTCTATCCAGTTTTTGTTCATTCTTCTGATATCTGTCTCTATTTCTCGGCTTCATGTATTCTTTGGTCTTCCTCTTCTCCTTTCGCCTTCAGGATTCCATATGAGGGCTTGTCTTGTGACGCAATTAGGTGATTTCCTCAAAGTGTGCCCAATCCACTTCCTGATTTCTTCCTTCACTGAATGGAATCTGGTTTGTTCACTCCCACAGTAACTTGTTTCTGATAGTGTCTGGTCAACGGATCCGAAGTATTTTGCGTAGACAACTGTTAATAAACATCTGCATCTTTTCGATGATGGCTTTCGTAGTTCTCCACGACTCCGGCCCATACAGTAGAACTGTCATGACATTTGTATTGAAAATTTTGATCTACAAAAATAGAATTGTGAACTTACTTAAACTCTTAAGATTATTATTTCTACTATACAATAATAAAACATGGGTAACATAAAAAGGGGTATCTTTTCCACTAATTATATATGATATTTAAGTATTTCATATAAAAGATTAAAGGTCAGGACTATTGATTCCGATTCACTCAACTACAATAAAAAATTAAATCATAAAAAATTTTTTTTTCTAATTACTCATAAATAATTTTTAAAAAAAAAAAACTAAAAATGATCATAAATCAAACTAAAAAAAATTTTTTTTTCTTTTTTTTGAGGGGGAGGGGAAAGTTTTCTGAACTATCTAATCAATATTGTTTTACTTGAATTATTTTATTGATTTTCAATTAAACTATTAATCTAACAGTAATTTACAGTATAATGGAACAATAAAAATGCTATAATCCTTTAAAATGTTTTAATTTAAGTGATGTACCTTCTTTTTTTTTGTTATAGTGTAACTGTAGTACATATTAATATGAATTATAGTACTTAATTTGTAAAATATTAGTAGTATTATTAAGCCACTATGTAAAAGGCTAAATTATTTTTCTTTGGATGAAATAAGTATATAACATTCTGATATATAACACGAGGAGAATAATGAATGGTAACTGTTGGATTTCACTTCTAGACTAATACTATACATATACTTTTATTACGTAATTGTTAAGTAACTAGACTATTCATATTCATGTTCCTCTTATTATAAGCTTTATTTTGACCTATAGACTATTATTATACGATTTATCAATCTTGAGTTATCCCTAGTCTAATAATTATAGTCCCCAACATTTACAGCCACATTTAGCTGAATCTTGTACAAATGTTATTTTTTATTTTATGGTACGTTGGGTTTGAAATACATGATTCATATTGTGGAGTCTGAGATTAGTGTTCTGGATTTAATAGGCAGGGCAAGGAAGGAAGATAGGACTGATAAGGACTCTAGACTGCTCGTACGAGTTAATGCGTTATTAGTTCCGTCGATAAGACACAAGGCCATAAGTAATAACACATTCATTCTGATGTAATATAGGATTTTTATATTTCAGATGTACGTTATATGTTCATTGTTTTTCTTCAGTTTAAAAACGAAGTCCTTTTAAAAATCTTATTCACAAATTTTTTTATATATTAGACATCTAGATAAAACTAATATTAAATGTACGAGAAGTATTTAATTGTAAGAATGTCAGTCGCCGATATAACACAACATACCGATCATACTCTGAATGTATTTGTTCATGTTGAAATGTTATTCATTACTAGAGGATAAAATTTGTACCAGGGAATAGTATGCCCCCAAATGCCCTGTTACGGCCGAGAGTGGGAAGGGGCCGCCCTCCCTCTCGAAATGCTCTCATATAGACACGCGTATATAGCCTTTCCCAGGAAAGTCCTACTCACTACCTCCTCGTGCTAGGGGTGTTGTTCACGAAAGTGAGAGGACGAAAAGCGAATATCCGGCGCTTAAACCGGGTAGGTGGACACGGAAAGTCTATCTAGGGGAGTTGGAAAACCCTGATTACAAACCAATGGTGCACATGGACTCAAGTACCCTGAGGGAACAAATGGTGTATGAATCAATCGTTGGTCACTGGCTATCATGAGACTGCATCTCCTTACGATGCTCCACTGCCTTGTGGATCGGATCTTTAGGTCAAAGGCTCTGGGTGTGTCCCCCTAAGAAAACCACTTGCTTCAGTTTGGGCACCCGATTAGTATCACAGCCCCCACACAAATCGAATGAGATTTGTGTGGCGCATATGTATCTGGTGCTTCCTTGTATCAATATTTATGTGTTTAAATAAAATAAATAAGAAATAGTATTATTTAACTTCTAAAAATAAACTGATTCATATATTTAAATGCCAACATTTGATTCTGATTCATATATACGATTAAACATAAATATTGAATTATTCCTTGCTCGACAAAAGGCTTTAGGTGCAGTGTTAACAGAAACATCACCAAGGGCCATACTGAGCATACTGAGCACCAGGTTTGAGTATATTGAAATATGGTATTTCTATGTTTCTCATTTAGTGTTATCATTCTAGTATCTTGAAGTAAATCAAATAGCCTGGGTTTATAATCTTTTTATATTGCTAAGTTTAGTAATAATCAAAAGAAATCTACCATTGACTTAAAAAAACATGAGAACTATCGAGTCGTATGCCAATGTTCATTAATTCACATTTGTGTGTGAGCAAATATTCATAGGAAGTAACAATTTAGTTACGTATGGATCTTTTAACTACTCCGAAAAGGATATAAATTTCGATATCACTATAACATTAGGTGGTAAAAATCCTTCTTTCTCTACAATCAGGAGTATATTTAATGTTTTCCTCAGGGTTGATGTAGAACAATGCTTTGGAGTATAGTATTAAAAGGGTCAGTATTGAATACTTAGATTCAATTGATCTTGATCAATGTAAAAACCGTCTGTGTTCAAGTACAGTTAATACTAAAACTAAATCTATCAGAAAAATAGTGATTTAGTTTTTCATATCAAAGGAGATGTATATCCTTCTAAGTGTCATCATTTTATAGTGATCTCCAACTGCATAGGATCAGACAGGTTTGAATATATAAGTCATATTGTTGCAGTGTATTCAATGGGAACAAACACTTTCATATTAGGAAGCTACATTATTGATCAAAAGCTCATCTTCTAGGCATGCAGCAATCATTAAGAAGAAAGATTAATTTGATGAGATCTACTTTTAATTAAGCATTTGAAGCAACGTCACCACCAAAATAATGTCTCAAAGTTGCTACATGTTAATGATATGAGAAGTCTGTGAAAAGTATTTAGTATGTAAACAGTTGACATTTAACCAGATATCAACTGAACAACAAACGAAAACGTGAGAATACTGAATAGCTTTTTATTCAAGTAAGGGATTCTATAGACTCTACTACAGTATGTTACTCTCAGACCACTGACTTAAAATTCAATAAAACTAAATTCAAATTTCAATCTACTCTCAATTTTTTATCACCAATGTCAGGAAACTGGAGGGTCATATTGTCTATCCTAAGTTAAATCATAAATTCACAACTCTTAGAAGCCTCATACTTTGGAACTAAACAGTTGTATCTTCAAAGCTTTGAACTTTTTAACAATAAGCATACACAATCCGATAAAGCTAACACATAATGGCGAAGGTTCCTTAACTGATGTCGATCAGTGATGGAAATCACTTTCAATCAATGCTTCTGACTGAATCCTTATACATATATGTTATGAATAGTCTTTTGTATTTTCTATTTTAGTTAGATGTTGGTTTATGTGTGGGAAGTTTATGTTTCAATAATAGATATATATTTATCAACTACTGTTATTTTTTAACCTGGTCGGTAGACTATACTCTACCGATGGGTAACAGGCGTAAATAAATAAGCAACTGTTATTTTAAAATAGTTTTACATAAAAACAGTCTTATAGCAACACTTAAGTATAATATAGGTTAACTATTAAGAAACTGGAAATAGTTATTTTTTATCCAGTTTTAAATGAAGACTTACACAGTTGTCATTTTTAGTTAGACAACCACTGAAAACCAAAGAGCATTGAACTGCTGTTTTACTTCAGTCTGGAACACTTCTGTAGTGCCCAACCACGACTCCATCAGGAATTGAACCTAGGGTCTATGAGATTTTATGATAGGTGTTTAGCTTTTAGATCACTGAGTCAAACATTCAATGGTTTGGATTCTTAACTCCACGCTGTAAGCTATGAAAAACTCAAAGTCTCCATATATCCTCTACATTAATTATTATCATTTTATTTAAATCCATAATATGGAAAATGACATTTTAACCTTAAGATTAATGATTGTTTTAATAGTTGAATTCATGATTCGATTAAACCTGTACCACTATTGAAAACCTGGAGGTACTGGACGGTTGTTTCGTCCTAGCATGGGACTTCTCAACAGTGCACATCCACGATCCCTCACGTGGAATTCGAAGCCATGAAATTCGGTCTAATGCGCGAACACTTAACCTCTAGACCACTGAACAGCCATCCAACGGTGTTACTGTCTAACTTTAATCAATCCGCTAAGTTGTTCACTGCTGAGGAATCCCATTCTAGGAAGAAAGGGCCGTCCAATACTTCCAGGTTTTCCAAAATCCCTTTTTTACTAATTGTTGTTTTCTTTTCCTGGTAATTATGTGTAAATGTATGAAAACCTTATCACTTCATTATACTTCCATATAAACTTAATTATTATGGTATTAATTTTAACGGTTAAATTGTTTTATTCTAACGAATAATTGTGTTAATCAAATTACGAGTTAGTTCACTATTTGACCTCAAAAATAACTAAAGAATAAAAGTGAGAAAATCATTTTCATTCTATTCTTATTCTTATTTATTATTAGTAGTGTAGTGTAGTCTACTTATATCTATATAAATAGTATATGATGATGGTCAGGCATAGAATGTATTTTGGCAAAAGACCCATAAGGAAAGAACGGGAAGGAAGCGCAATCGGTACGAAAATGTATGAACAATGAAATTAGAGAAGATGGACTGATAGTTACAGAAGGAACAGTCAAGATTGAGATAATTGATTGTCATTTTGCAAAATAACTGTTTGCTGTATGGTTATCAGAATTCAGTGAGATAGTCTGTAATTTGTGTCTAAATACATTCGATTGTCCCCAACTATTGTTTTGTTTACAATGGTAGTATTGTCATTGGTATTTTTTGGTAGAAAAGATCTGTGTTTCTGTGGTGATGGAGAAGATTTGTAGCTCAGGTGGATGATTTTGATGGAGTTTTGTTCTCTGAGCTAGATGGTTTGGTCGTGGGGTTTTCATCGTTCTTCTAAATGAAATCAGGTTAAAGACCAACAAGAATCAATCAACATAGAGGTTAACAGGACAAATGGTGAACCACATGTGGAGAAATTCGGTCACTTCACTTCTACCTGATGTTTGTGCTGATGACGTCGTTCAGAAGAATGATGAAAGCTCCATAACCAAACCATTTAGCTCAGAGAATAAGACCCCACCAAAAACATATATTTTTATATACACTAGGAATATATTTTCCCTTTTTTAAAAAATAGTTTTCGGCCATTTATATAGAAGAACATTCCATACTCTTGACTTCCTTTGAATTCTTTTTTAAAACAGTATTACGTAACCTACTAATTTTCATTATGTCAATCGTTTAATATTCATATTTTTTTATATAATGAATTCAATTCATTTTCCTACATTATTATTCACAAATAGTCATAATTTACTATTAACAACTATATCGATATTCGAATTCACTTGGTATTGTTTGTTTGAATCCTCCCATTGATGTTTAGGACTGCAATTGATCAGTCTCTTATTGGCATATGTGCAAACTGTGCGTATTGCTTCGATATGACCTGAAGTCACAAGCATTATAAGCAAAGATGGATAGTGACTAGCAATAGGATCCAGTTTAGCGTGCGTTTCGTTCTATTTGGTACTCGTCAGCTGGATGTACCTGCATCTCAGTCATAGTTCATGTTCACTCTGAGACTCGAACCCAGTACCTTTCGCTTCAAAAGCCATAGCGTTATCCATTCAGCTACTGAGAATTTAATGGTTGAATAAGTCATAAACAAACTGACTTATAAATAGTAATCCGTTTTAGTTTATCTTATATTCATACAGTTACATATTCAGATCATAATATTCAACGTTTACTTTTCATTTCAATACTAACTTTTGAATACCAACGTTTTTTTCTTTCTTTATTGAAGTAGTAATGAAGTAAAGGGTAAAGAGTAAAGAAAAAGACGTCAGTCAAAAAAATATAGTCGAAGAAAGTATTTATAAAAGAATAATAGTTAAATCATTTCTTATCGTTTGGGCCGATAACAAACTTTCATATACATTTTTTCCTTCAAAGAATTCCACTTTTCCCCATCAATTATGCATCAAAGAGTTACAATAGTAAGTTTTGTAAGAATGCGATGGATGACGTCAAACGTCATGATATTATATCCGATCTCTTAGACTACCTTACATAAAAGGAAATATATATCTATTTAATGTTAGTGATCTCACTGTTATTGTAGTGAACAAGAGTACGGGTGGGGACAGTCGAATGTATTTAAGCACATAATGACAGACTATATCACTAAAATCTGATAACCATACAGTATACAAATTCATTTAATATTGTTTGTTTGAATCTTGAAGAGAATTGATCAAAAAATTGTTCTTCGTTCAATATATTAATCTTCATGACTTCACTTAAATAACGACTGAATAATAATCTCCATAAATAAAACGAATAACTATTTACATAGTTGAAATCATGAGTCAACTGAAGCTAGAACACCATGGAAAACCTGGAAGAACTGAATGATCAACTCGTCCTATTGTGGGACTCCTCAGCAGTGCGCATCCACGATCCTGCCTCGAACCCAAGACTTACCAGTCTTGCGCCAGAGCACCTAACCAATCGACTGTTTAAACAGATTTGTTTTTCTGAAGTGACCTATATCTAAAATAAGAAAAATTATTACTATTGTTATCCTACTTAAGGTGGATCTGATGCATATTGAAAGTCAACCATATGGTTAAAAAAAATTCTACATTAAATTATCTTGACAGTAATAATAAATTGTAGGATGTTTTGTTTGTTTGTTTTGTTGCTAAGTGAATCGCCAAATTTTGATCCTTATTTTTCATAAGGAAACCTCTCTATTAGTGGAACAGTTTCCTTTTAAAACTCATGCCAACTATTTCATGTTAACAAACATTTTTTTTATTTTTCAAAATTTTTTTGTATTTTATTTTGGAAACAGTTGATCATAAGTTAATTCACTTGGTATTGTTTGTTTGAATCTTCCGATTGTTATTTAGGACTGTATTTGATCAGTCTCTTATTGGCATATGTACATACTGTGCGTATTGCCTCAATATAGCCTTAATTCACAAGCATTTGAGGCGAAAGGTACTGGGTCTGAATCCCAGATTGAACATCAACTCTGAGATGCAGGTACATCCAACTGACGAGTCCCAAATGGGACGAAACGCGCGCCAAACTGGATTCCACTATTAGCCAATGTACATAGTTGATCATAATTGTTTTAAGTTAATAATTTAACAATTTAATTAAACTTTTCACTCTGTAAATAAATCGATAATTGTTATTTGTTGTTGATGGGGTAAAAACAATAATTTTTTTCAAGGGGGGGAATGTGAAAGTTGTTTATTGATAGGGAACAAGTATATGTATCATATTCAAATGTGTATTGGGAATTTTAAATAACATTAATTATCATATTTAATCCTATATGTGTAGACTATAATAGAGAACTGAATATTTTCAATATTTTAGTTAGGTTGACTTCTAATTAATTAATAGATTTTGATAGTTGAGATAATGAATCAATTGAAGTTAGACCGCCATGGAAAACCTGAAAGCACTGGACGGTCAACTTGTCCTATTGTGGAACTCCACAGAAATGCGCATCCACAATTCCGCCTCATGAGATTCGAACCCAGAACCTATCAGTTGTGTGCGCGAGCGCTTAACCACTAGACCACTAAACCGGCCGGCATCCAACGGTGTTAATGTCTAACTTCCATGTTATCCATGGTGGTCTAGCTTCAATTTATTCATGATCTCAAGTATCACAATTACTATTATATCCACAAAACCCCTTCCGATAAAAATTAATAGATTGTTTGTGAATGCGTTACTTGTTGTAATTATCATTGTTTATCTTTAAAAAAGTAGTACCTATTTTCGACATGTGTATATTGTGTATTTTATTAGTTCAGTTTATAAGTCAATTAAAGTTAGAACACCATGGGAAACCTGATTTCATGAACACCGTTGGATGTCGACCTAATGGTCTACAGATTAAGCGTTCGCGTGAGAGACCGATAGGTCCTGATTTCGAATCCTGTGTGCGGGATCGTGAGTGCGCACCACTGAGTGCTCCCATATTAAGACAAGACCGATGTCCAATGTTTCCAGGTTTTCCATGGTGGTTTAGCTTTAATTGACTCAGGGACTGAATTATTAAATCACTACAATCTCCACAAACCCCCCTTCTGATACACTGTGTATATTAAAATTTGGAAAATTCCCATATTGTGGTTTAGAACAACATATATAAGCGAACAATATTGTTTTCGATTAGATCCTCATCAAGCTTTACTCTG
Source organism: Schistosoma mansoni (assembly GCF_000237925.1). NCBI lineage: Eukaryota > Metazoa > Platyhelminthes > Trematoda > Strigeidida > Schistosomatidae > Schistosoma > Schistosoma mansoni. The sequence goes on along the minus strand of NC_031498.1, from coordinate 25,169,647 downwards.
ATGTACAGTAATATTCATATGCATTTACGAAATTACTAAACCAATTATGGAAGTGCTAACAGTAGAATAGATTACATAACTAAACATACTAAGTGAAAAGTACAAATTGTTAGTGTGATGACAGATGTACTAGTTATGATAAGTATATGAAAAGCATGGGAAGATACAAGCAAACAACATCAAATGAATTTAGACTTGAATCAATGTTTCATAATGGGAAATAAGTCAATGATGAGAAAAAGTATAGACATTGAAATAAGATTACGTAATAAGAAGTGTTCATATAATTGGGCTGTAAAGTGTATATTTAAGAAAAGAAAAGGGTGATAAGGAGTGAAGAAAGATAAATGAAGAAAGAGTATAGAAAACAATAATGAACAAAATCATTTCTTAAGGCCAAGGCAGAGATAAAGTTGTTACAAATTTCATATAAACACAAAGACTTGGATTATTAATTCGAATACCTATAGCTTCTGCTATGTGTATGTGATGAGATCAAATCCCATAAGGAAAACTAGTAGGAATATGATAAATTACTTTCAATGATCTATTTTTGTCTACTACGTGACCACTATCTATCATCTGTGATAGAACCGAGGTGTATGCTATCTTGACAATACCTTTTCCTAACCATAAAGGGTGGTGTTCACTAGTTCTTTGGCTCCTTTGTCTATCAGTGCACCCAATATATATATACACTGAAATTGATTTAAGAGCCTGTTATTATCCTAGTGAAGACATAAGTACAAGTAACTTCCGGGACCTATTAATGGACTATTATTATTCTATATATTGTTATTGTATAACTGTAAATATTCATCTTATTATAAGCTTCATTTCGACCTATGTATTATTATTATACGATTTACTGTCCCTAAATTATACCCAGTTTATTGATTACTGTATCTCACGTTCACAGCCACATTTGGCTTGATCTTGTACAAACATTATTTTCTATTTTATGGTGTGATGTGATGTGTCAGTGTGGTATATAAACCAAGTATTATTGAAATAAATGATTCGTATTACAGAAGCTGTCATTGTTGTTCTGGACTCAATTGGAAGGGCCAGGCGGATAAGAGATCAATAAGAATTCTAAACTGCTCATACCGGTCGAAAGTCATCGTTTTGGCACAGTGCTAAGATTGGAAAAGTCGTATTCCGATTGGTGAATAAATCACGTGATAAAAAGCCGGGCATAAGATCATAACAAATTGGCAACGGCTTATTTATTAAAATTCATAACAGAGTCTATAAGGAAATGTATTTGTTTAAATCTATTCATTAGACCTCTGAAAACAAGAGTGATGTTATCTTTTTTTATTTTCTATCAAATAGTCAGTCTTTTAACAAACGACAAATGAAAGTTGAACGCCAGATACATTTACTTACATTAACACCGTTGGATGCCGGCTGGCTCAGTGGTCTATCAGTTAAGTCCTCGCGTGCGAGACCGATAGGTTTTGGGTTCGAATCTCGCTAGACGGGATCGTGGATATGCACTGCTGAGGAGTCTCACAATAGGATGAGTTGGCCCTCCAGTGATTCGAGGTTTTCCATGGTGGTCTAGCTTCAATTGACTCATAATTTGAACTATATAAAATTACTAAAATCTCCACAAAACCCCCCTCTGATTATCAAGAAGTATTAAACATCATTGAACTATATTGTAGAGATTGTGAAGATTCAACTTTCATAATGTACTAATAAAAATATATATATCGAATTACAATGAACATAAATGTGAAAACAACACAGAATATCTAATCGAATCATTAATTTGATTAAGTTTGTTGTTCTTATATACTATATACCCATGAGTTCATATATATATATATATCTATAATGATAACCTTACAATGAGCACAGATATACTACTCATAAGCATATGTATATATATATATATATATATGCATTGATAGACACATTGAAACTTACCCATTCTTCTATCCTCTAACTCATTTCAAAATTATTTCGGTATCTATTTCATCAATGATAAATTTCTTCAAATTAAGAAGAACAATATCACTATACATATATTGACCTGATTTAGTTAATTATAAGGTCAAATAAGGACGAAATAGAAAAATTGTCAAAAAACATTGACTATATATAGATGGATAGATTTTGTTATGATGTGTATTAATTGCATTTTCCATACACAAAGCATTGATAGTTACTATCCATCTTTACTTATAAAGCTTGGAACTTCAAGTAATATTGAAGTAGTCCGCACAGGATGTACATATGCTAATAAAAGAGTGATCAATTGCAGTCCTAAATAACAATAGGAAGATATAAGTAAACAACACCAAGTACTGATAGTTGTTATTCATCTTGTGACTTCAAGTAATATCGAGGTAGTCCGCACAGGATGTACATATGCTAATAAGAGACTGATCAATTGCAGTCTTAAATAACAATGGTAAAATTCAAACAAACAATACCAAATGAATGTAAACTTCATCCCATTGAATAAGCAAGTGGCTATTAGGACTCAGTAGCTAAGTGGATAATGTGGTGGCGTTTGAAGCGAATGGTATTGGGTTTGAGTCCCAGAGTGAATATCAACTCTGAGATGCAAGTACATTCAGTTGATGAGTGTCACATAGGACGAAACGCACGCCAAACTGGATTCCACTGTTAGTCACTATCTATAATTATAAAGCAAGTAACTTCAGGCAATATCGAGGCAGCCCTCACAGGATACACAAATACTAACAAGAAACTGATCGATTGCAGTCCTAAATAACAATGGGAAGATACAAGTAAACAACACTATGTGAATATAACCTTACTTAATTATCAAAAGGTTTACTAAAGTTAGTCAACAACTTGATCTTGAAAATCTCGTAAACACTAGTCATAGTTACTTCACTTGAATCCTACTTCAAAGATATACTTAAAATTAAACAAAACACTTCAAAAAGGATTCTAAATTATGAACTTATGTAATGAAAAAGCTTTAGCAATCTACCGATTCGAACCTCATAGTTGTTCATATTAATGATTGTGGTTAATTAGTCATTCTTTTGTGTTGAAAACAAGAGATACTGTATTCCAGATCATATGTGTACATTAACACTATGATGCAAGGACATTGTATTAACAAGTCACAAACGGAAAGTTTTATGGCTTCAACCTGAACTCATCAATCACATAGTTTTTTTGCTATGAAAACACTTTTCAGCATAGATTTTAATTTTTGTTTTCAAATTACTCATTGTTATATTCTTATTATTGCCTTTAAATATTAATCCATTACTTACTTACTTACGCCTGTTACACCCAATGGAGCATAGACCAACGACCAGCATTCTCCAACACTCCTCGTCCTGAGCCTTCTTTTCTAGTTCTATACAACTTTTGTTCATTCTTCTCATGTCTATCTCCATTTCTCGGTGTAATTTTTTCTTTGGTCTTTCTCTTCTCCCTTGGCCTTCGAGATTCCATGTGAGGGCTTGCCTTGTGATGCAGTTGGGTGCATCCCTCAGTGTGTATCCTATCCACTTCCAGCATTTCTTCCTGATTTCTTCCTCCACTTGATGGAAACTGGTTTGTTCTCTCCCATAGTAGGCTGTTGCTAGTAGTGTCTGGTCAACGGATCCGAAGTATCTTGCGTAGACATCTGTTAATAAACACCTATGTCTTCTGGATGATGGCTTTCGAAATATTAATCCATGGTTCATGTAAATTGTATTCTAAGGAAACTTTTTTTCTAATTCTAAGTTCTTAAGAAACAGAAATGTACATTACGTGTCACTTAAATCAATTAAATCTTTCACAGTGAAATACAGCTATAAATACCCTTGTCAATAACTCATAGCTTGTTTCATGAATAACATACGAAAGGTTCCTTCCTATTCTTGTTTAGTTGAATATATATAAACGTTACCAGAAAAAAAGAACCTTAAAATTCTATGACTTGAAAAAGAAATGTTGTGTAACATTCGAATAGGTTTACGAGATCTTACTTACGTACTTACTTACTCACTCCACCTGTAGCTCTTCTAGAGTTACTGCCGATCCTAAGCCCGGGTAAAAGAGGAGGGTTGGAAATGGGGTTAGCGACCCCATCCCGTAGAAAACTAACTTACTAAAAAAACGCTAACCAGAAAGGATAATTCAAACCACTTATAAGATCTTTTGAGTACTAAAAACAAAAATGTTGTTCAGTGAGTAGATCATATTCCGATAACTTCATTCTCAAAATTGTACAATCATGCATGTAATTACATGTTTCATTTAACATAAAGAAAAATAACATATGGGGTTGTTTTTGGAGATTTTAAATAATTTTTATGTACTTGAAATCATGAGTCAATTGAAGATAGACTACCACGGAAAACCTGGAAGCATTGGACGGTCTTTTCGTCATATTGTGGGACTCCTCAGCATATGGTTGCTCAACTTCGTGGATTGGTTGAAGTTAGACAATAACACAGCTGGATGCTGACCGGCTCAATAGTCTATCGGTTAAGTGCTCGCGCGGCAGACTGGTAGGTCCTGGGTTCGAATCTCGTGAGGTGGGATCGTGGATACTCAGTGCTGGGGAGTTCCACAATAGGACGAGTTGGACGTCCAGTGCTTACAGGTTTTCTATGGTGGTCTAGTTTCAATTGACTCATGATTTCAACTATACATAAAAAATAACATATACCAATAAAATAATTGACCGATTCTAAGGAAATTACAGTAAAGAGATCTTTTAACGAGGAACCACTTTCACTATCGTCATATCTATGACAATCAACATTATAATATTAAGAAATTGGATAAACATCAGTACAAAACTATACTAACATTCCATTATGAAGTTCCTGTCAGTGATACATATATGTATATAAGAAACAACAATACGTATAATTATCTGATCCAACTAGATTATATTAACTGAATACAAACAATATGATCTTGATTATCCCAAAATAGAATAATCATAATGTGCATAATAAGTAATGTAAATATTCATAATATTTATTTGGTTTATTTGTGATCTGGGCTTTTTATTTCGATTTTATGTTTCTGATAATATAACTGTTCAAAAGTGAGAGTAACTAAGGTATATATAAACTAATCGATTGTATTGATCACTCAGCAACAATAACAACAACATCTCATAACAACTAAAAAATTCTATGAGAAAATACCTATTCATTAGGAATCATAAAATAATAATTAGTTGATTCGGTAAGTATGAATATAGCCAAAATGAAATTAGTAGCTGAGTGGATAACGCGATGGCATTTGAAGCGAATGGTATTAAGTTCGAGTCTTAGAGTGAACATCAACTCTGACGAATCTCAAATAGGACAAAACGCGCCAAAATGGATTCCATTGCTAGCCACTATCCATCTTTGGTTAAAATGCTTGTGAATTAAGGCTATATCGAGGCAATACGCACAATATGCACATATGCCAATTAGAGACTGATCAATTGCAGTCCTAAATAACAATGAGAAGATTCAAACCAGCAATACCAAGTGAATTCAAAATGAAATTATGTTTTCAAAATAACCAGGCTTTATAATACAACATGCTTCAAGAACCATAGATAATTTAAAAAACCAAAGGGAAATGTAATGTATGCTATTGTTGTCAACAGATATAAGTAGTATGTATCATCAAATGAAAATGAAACATATGGCGGCAGAAGGTTAAGAAGATCGAAGAAAAGAGAATAGGAACAGAGAAACGATGGAACAGTCAAGTCTGAGACAATTGATTGACAATTTGCAAATGACGTATTTACTGTATGATTCTCAGATTTTACTAAGATATTCTGTAATGTTATATTCAAATGCATTTGTTTCTCCTTGCCTGTGTTCTCGTTCATTATCGAACGATTAGATTAATATAAAAGAACATAAGCAGAGGAAGAAATAGACCAATGGTTATTCACTGTTATGTCATCTTTTTTAACGGTTGTCCATTATTCCCGCATGATTTCTGTTATTTAAAGTTATTGTTAAAATTGTGCTGTGAATTTTAAATGATGATTGAAACGTCTTATCATGTTATTGTACATTTCAACAATCAAAAGTTAATATTACATGTTTTGAACAAACAGTATCATAGTATTGTAAGCAAAGATGGATAGTGGTTAGCATTGGAATCCAGGATGCGCGTTTGGGACTCGTCAGCTGGATGTACTTACATATCACGGTTGATGTTCACTCTGGGACTCGAACCAATTACCTTTCGCTTCAAATGCCTTCGCATTATACACTCAGCTACTGAGTCCTGATAGCCAATTGCTTATGCAATGGGGTGAAGTTTAAATTCACTTAGTATTACTTGTTTGAAT
>NC_031498.1:25161810-25163140 GCF_000237925.1 Schistosoma mansoni | reverse complement strand
GTGGTTAAGAAATAGGTTATTTTAACAATCAAATGGATATCCTAACTGTACAAATCCTGATGAATCATAGAACTGTGCACTCAATGTTTTGACTGATAAATCATGGGTTCCAGTCCTATTTTTCATTCGTCAGATTTCATTTAATATTGGCATCGCAATCTCAATTGATATGGACGATAGTGTCATAGAAGAGACTGACCAGTTGCCGTCCTAAACATCAATGAGAAGATTCAAAACAAGTAATACTAAGTGAATTTAAGTATCATAGCATGATTTCCTAAATGTTAACCTGTAAGGTTTAGTATGGTTAGAGGTGAAGTTATAAACTAAAGATGATTAAACGATATGAGCATTTATTTATCTCAATTATTTGATCGAACTCTTTGCTATCTAATTTGAATTGAATATCATAAGTTCATTATTGCCTCTCACATAAATAATGTGACTTAAAGCCTATTACAAAAGCATGAACGTGATTTATGAGTAGAGTATAAATGACTATGTGATCAAGTAAGTAATTAGGCTTTACTAAATGCTCATGTTGTGAAAGTTTTCATTTAATTATTCCTTTGAGTTCACACATGACTGAATATTTTCCTTCGACATACTTTTTTTTAATGTACTATTGTGTCCTCGTGGCCTGGTAATCATCAAATGATAAAGATAGCCAATTAGCACACTGACTTATATGACCAGATGAATAACGCAGAGATCAGTACGAGCGGTCTGGAGTCAACTCTCAGTTCTTATAGTAGGTTCTCGCCTAATCCAGCCGGTTTAGTCCAGAACACCAATATCAGCCTCCACTATATGTCTTATGTATTTCAGAGATGGTTTATATGCCAACAAAAGAGACCCTATCATACCATAAAATAAAAAATAACAAGTATACAAGATCAGACCAACAGCAGCTGTGATTATGAAAGACTGTAATGAATAAATTAGGAATAATTCAACAATAGTAAATCGTATAATAGTAGTCAATAAGTCAAATATAAGCTTATAATAAAAGGGATATGAATATACATATAATATAATAAGAATATATATAATAATAGTCCATATAAAGATCCTGGCGGAAACTATTCACTTATTTGCTTCGTCCATCTATAATATATGCCGCCTAATGTATTTCACCTTTGGTGAGTTGGCAAAAAGTGTATATACAGTAATCCGAAGGGGTTTTGTGGAGATTTCAGTATTTTCATAGTTGAAATCATTAGTCAGTTGAAGCTAAACCACCATGGAAAACCTGGAAGTACTGGACGGCCGTTTCATCCTATTGTGGGACTTCTCAACAGTGCACATCCACGACCCCGCCTCATGAGAT
>NC_031498.1:25110706-25161610 GCF_000237925.1 Schistosoma mansoni | reverse complement strand
AGTCCCACAATAGGATGAAACGGCCGTCCAGTACTTCCAGGTTTTCCCATGGTGGTCCAGCTTCAATTGATTCATGATCTCAACCATCAAAACTTTTTTCAACTTGAAAAAAATATGTTAATTTTCAGTAGCAAGAATCATTTAATTTGGCATACTTTTCTGATGACTTTATTATCATTGAATCTACTATGGATTATTAAATTCGTTCATTCTGTCTCCTTCACTGCTCATTAACATATACAATTTATAAATAATTAAACTTGACGCCAAAATTTTTGTTTTTATGAAAAGCGGCTTTTAAGTACTTGAGTTCACTATCAAAGTAACACTATCTAGAATTGTTAGAAAAAAATATTTTACTAACCGAATTTTATTTTGTTATTTAATAGAAGAAATTGAAAGTTGGAATAGAATCAAATGTAATAACACTTTGTTAGCAAAGATGGACAGTAGCTAGCAGTGGAATCTAGGACGCGCATTTCGTCCTATTTGGTACTCGTCAGCTGGATGTACATGCATCTCAGAGTCAGTGTTCATTTTGGTACTTGAACCCAATGCCATTCGCTTCAAACGCCATTGCGTTATCCAAATAGCTACTAAAGCCATGTCAGTTTCTCTCCTGGTTCTCACGTCTCCTATTGACCTTCTGAAACTTTTAGTGATATAAATATGGTCGATTTGGTTTTGTGAAGTGTGATCCAATGAGACCCATGTAGCCTTATGTGTGTGTTTGTGTGAAAATATTGTGCCGCCTATAACCAGTTTGTTGAATGCACATAGATTCGCAAATCTGTCATCATTCTCATTTCATTCTCTCAGTCAGCCAATGTCGTCCTATGATATCTCCATATCCAGTGTTGTCCATTCAGACTCTGGCGTTTAAGTCTCCCATCAGGATGATCAGGCTCTTACCCGAGCACTTCGCTATGGTCGATTGCAGCCTAGGGTAGAACTGATCTTTAGTGTTATCATTGATAACATTTGATAACATTCATTGTGTTTCCCTTCTTCTTTGTTTTCAATTATGCTTTGATAATTCTGGATCCATGAGATTCCCATCCTATAAGTGCATTTCGTACTTCTTACGACAGCATCAGAGCATCAGAGTGTGTGGAACATTTTCTTCTTTGTAACCGGCGTACAGCAGCATCTTTCCCGTATCTAAACTTTGCTGTCCAGCTTAGGTCCAATGGGTTTCACTGATTCCGAGGACCGCCAACTTGTATCTCCTCATTTTCTTTGCTATTTCATCAATCCTCCTGGTCTTCCACATTGTCAGAACATTCCATGTACCTACATTAATTGTTGTTCTGGTTTTTTAGAAAGGGCATCAGCCTCGTGACTTCAGAAGAACCTCGGCTTTCATCTTGAGGTGTCATAATTCTTCAATCAACTTGTCTAAATTGTTTATTCTAGTTGGCGTTTTCTTAGCAAAGTTGTTTTCTACGGGATAAAGTTTCCGACTACACGCCCAACCCTCCTCCTTTACCCGGGCTCGGTACCGGCAGTAGCCAAAGAAGAGTTACAGGCGGAGTTAGTGGTTTACACATTATATACATTTCAAACGAAGTTCTCTTGATTTCAATATATTTTAGTCGATCATTTCTAAACAACATATTTATTTTCAATAGTTGAGATCATGAGTCAATTGAAGCTAGACAACTATGGAAAACCTGGAACTACTGGATGGCTATTTCGTCCTATTGTAGGACTCCTCAACAGTGCGCATCCACTATCCTGCTTCGCAACAAATTTATCGTTGTGTTTCAAGGTTTTTCTTAATTTTGATTACTGAACTTCTCATATAGTTTTCTTTTTATTTATCAATAGTCGTTATATTAGAGAGAAACAGTGTGTTAAACCCTTTTATCTACTCTAGTTAAACTGAAAATCTGTCGAATATTTGTCTGTTGAACATGGTCATAGTTCTACTAGAGATTACTACTCGTTTAAAAGAAAATAACTATTTTAACAAACTTCGTTACTGTGTCTTGGTTTCAACGGGTTGTTTTAATCAAAAACTTCTAAACATATATACTGATTCAATAAACTTACTGAAGTTTAACAAACGAACAAATCACAATTGATTGATCACGTGGTGGTGATCAATGTCATGCGTGTCAAGTTCTTCTTAGTGCTGATCGAATGCTATCGATCAAGTTGCAATGTGGCCAGCAGTCTAGGTGGCTCAACACTGATGATGGTTGGAGGTGGTCAACAGGAAACCCTGGACCCGGGGTTCGTGCTACTTTACACTCGTCAGCAAGGTGTACCTGTAATCTTGAGGGTACTGGTGCTCCCTGATGGATTTGATCCCGTGTCACTCAGCTTCACAGTCAGAAACGTTATCAGTGATCTATTCGGGCCGAATATTAATACATTTATACTTGTAACACCAAATATGTGTCATTTTTGTAGTTGGACATTTCATTTGTCATGTTAAACTTATGACATAATTAATGGATGAAAATGTAAAGCAAAAGTCTACACATTTATTTCTGTATGGACTACCATTAACAATCTGTCTGTTATGCAATTTTGAAACGAGTTATTCTTTGACATTTTATTGTATATATATATATATATATATATATATATATTGTGGTGTGATCTACTTATATCCACATAAGTAGTATATGGTGATGGTGAGACATACAATGTATTTTGGCAAAAGATCGATAAGGAAAGAACAGGAATGAATTGCGAATCGGCATGAAAATGCATAAACAATGAAATCAGAGAAAATGAACTGATATTTAGAGAAGGAACAGTCAAGATTGAGATAATTGATTGTTATTTTGCAAATTAACTGCTAACTGTACGATTATCAAAATTTAGTAAGACAGTCTGTATTTGTGTGGTTGAATATATTCGATTGTCCCCATTAGTGTTCTCATTCACCATGATGTACGTATCACAACAAAGGTGTACAACTTATTCTAATATTAGAAAATGTTGAAAATTTAATAAAACTCTTTTGTTGTCAACGATCATGCTACTATGATGACGTCAAGTTATCTGATTTCCTTATCACTATGTGGTAATGTTTTTTTATTGTATTTATCTTAAATGACCTCAATAACCATTTTCTTATTCAGTGATATTTGTTGTTACCTCATTGATTGTTTTGGCCTCTAGTACTTTGACTTTGTTTTTTATGCCTCAAAGCTACTGAATATTACTGTAATATAGAGGTGTTCTTTTCTTTTTTTTTTTTAATAATTTTAACTTTTGTATTGGATTTACATTTGTCCTGAAAGTTCTATTAGTATGTAAATTAATATCGTTGAAGTATTGTTATGTGACAGATATCTAGTATATTTGATTGTTGATTCGTTGAGTTATATTAAATGAATCCTTAACTGTTCATAAGTGAAATTTATTATAGGTCAACTAAACATTCAATGTGTTTACTGGTATTTTCTAAGTTTAACATATATAAAAGGTAATATAATCTTAGTCAATCAGTCAGTCAGTCAGCTACAATGTAGGACTAGGCACATATATGCATCGGTTCAAGTTGTCATACATTGTTAGCACAATAAGATGAACACCGAATACATAGAAGTAGTTAATTTAGTGGTGGTAATATATAAAAGAAAGGTTGTATATAAGGATATAGTATAAGAAGGAAGACAGATATGAAGCAATTCTAATCTCAAGGTTTAAGGGAAGATAAAGAGTGTATACACCTACGCTATTGTGATCGATTCTGCGCCATGTCACCCAGAGTCTCCAACTATTGGTTATGATAGTCACCCGGACCCCAGCCAAGTAGTCTTGATAATATAATGTAAACAGTTTTGAAGATTTTGTAATGCTGATTATGTTCTGTATCGAGTTAATGAATACTTTAGAAAACGTAGTTTATTTACAGATATTAACAGTTAATCCGGATCACCGTAACTTGAATTCGGCTTCATGTTGTGATAATGACAATAGACGTTGTTAAGTTTAGTGATTCTAAGCAAACTTTTAAGATGAATATACAAAAAGCGTATATAAATTATATGCTTCAAATACCTTTGTAAATCAAGCAGAAAGTATAGACAATTTCATTTTGAGAAAGAGGTTTTGTGGAGATTATAGTAATTTTATATAGTTCAAATTATGGGTCAATTGAAGCTAGACCACCATGGAAAACCTGGAAGCACTGAATGGATGTTTCGTACCATTGTGGAACTCCTCAACAGTGCGCATTCATGATCCCGCCTCACCACATTCGAACACAACACTTATCGGTCTCGTGCGCGAGCGCTTAACCTCTAGACTACTGACACCGCATCCAACGGTTTTAATGTCTAACTTCAACCAATCCACGAAATTCAGCAACCATTCACCAATGTCTTCAGTGAGTTCATATCTCCCAACAGACCTGATTGAACTTCACTGGTTACTGCTTCTTATCAGAACTCCAGGAAATATCTCATGGAGCCAGTCATTAATGAGCATATTTTCAGAAGTACAATGTTTGTAGAACAGTTGAAATTTCTTTAATCTGTAAGCCTCCAAGAATAAATCGCCCATTTCAGAAAACAAAATTCCATGAAATTTATTCACGTGAACTACAAATCTTCTTCATGATCTCAATGTCCAGCATAATTCATAGTTATTGGAAAAAATCAAAGCTCACAGTGAAAGTGACTAAAGAACTTATCTATTGTGAACGGTGTCCTATACCTGAAACTCATCTGATCTGTTGGTTATTTTCTTGGTACTGAAATATTCTAGCAGAAAAATAAAAGTACAAAATTCAGTTCATGAAACGCAATGGAGTTGGCTCACTCTCCTTCTCCAATGCGCGTGATTTTGTTTTGTTTCGATTTTCGATTGACGATTATACAAATTATACATATTCAAAAATCCATTCTCGTATTTGAATTGTTTAATTCTGTCACTCACTATCGTGATTTGAGTGGATAATTATATGTGAGGATTGGTGATATGTATATTTCATTCATCCGATCTAACTAGAGTAAGATATCCGGGCCACTAAAGTGATGAACCCTTCGAAGACGAACCCAACGCAGCCAACTACGTTGATTACAAACCTTCTGCACTCCATACATTAGACGAACAAACTCAACGAAATTATTTCAATCGATATAGAACTCAGTTTCGACCATCCGATCAACCTGGAGTCAGATATTGGGCCACTAACCTGTCATACATGTCATATTGTTATGATCAATTCAAAAGAAGTTAAGGTTTTTGTGTTGCACTCTAAAAAAGAATATGCTTTCATGTAATCATATTAATTTTAAAATAATTTGTAAAACTCACTTTGTATTGTTTGTTTGTATCTTCCCATTGATGTCCGTCTCTTATTGGCCATATGTGCATACTGTGCGTATAGCCTCTATATAGCCTTAGCGTCCTGGATTCCACTGCTAGCCACTATCCATCTTTGTTTATAATTTGTAAAACTGTTCAACGACTCAATCTACGACAAGTAATTAATGAGCCCAAGTAACAATTTCGCGTTTACTTATGTTTAGTCAACTTTAAGTAATCCCAAATCTTGTGAATGAATTAAAATTAAAAACCTGAACTACTGGATTCCAAGTCAGTGATCTAAAATTAGTTACTAGTAGCTAAACCTAAATAGTCACTTTTCTCGATCCATGGTAATGTCGTATGTGGGTACTACTGAGAAGTACAATAATTTGATAGATGATCTGTCCAATGCTTCGTGGTATTAATCGTTGTATGACTAAACTCAGTCTGTGATGTAAACGTTATGATCCGAAAAGTTACTACAAAATTATTCTTCCATCACCTGCTATAATACTTTTGCCAACAATAAATTCATTTAATAGGTTTATTGGATAGTCGGTAACTTTACAAGACATACATAACTGTGGTCATAGTACATAGAAAGGAAACGTTAGACGTAAACGGTTTGATCTTGAATTATTCAACTTGACATATTATTTTATCAGCCAGTCAGTCCTAAACAGAAGAGATAATAATTTGTAGAAGAAAGACCATTTAAATTTTGATCAACTTTGATCGTTCCCTAACCTACAGCATGAAGGCGGAAATAGATTGGAACATCTCATAGCATATTTATATGAAGAATCATAAATAGGTTGTACTATTTGAATGCCTGTTAGATTTACTTTATCTTCACTGAAGCAAGTAATGACTTCTTCAATATCTTATTAAAAGATGGTATGATATTCGTTGGATATAGTATTCTAAACATATTAACATATTGATTTTGCCAATTATTTACAATATTCATCAGTGCCCGCCCTACAGTTATCTGTAGACAGCCTGAGACTAGTTGACAACCAATTTATGGACGAAAACATTGGTAGGTAAACCATAGAACCATAGCAGAATAAATTCAATCACATCAATCATCTATTAGTTAGCATATTTAGATCACCTAACGGTTTGTGTTATATTTTGAATGGTAGCTAGTAGTGGAATACTGTAGATACATTTCACCCAATTTGGGACACATCAGCTAAATTTATTCTGCTATTAGTGTTGCTTTTCAGTCCAGAAGCTAGTCTATTATTTATTAGATTACTGACTTGCCATTCACATCAGCTCGTTCAATTGTAATAAATTTAGAATAAAACCACCACAGAACTTCGAATTAGCATTCATTAAATTATTACATTAGACACAAATGATGACTAAAGTAGGCATCATGAATGTATCGAATTCTAAACATTATCACACTCACTTACTTAAGCTTGTTACCACTCATAGAGAAGCAAAGCCGATCACCAGCATTCTCCATCCAACTCTTTCCTCGACAATCCTATCCACTTCCTTCCAGTTGATATTCATCCTATTCATATCTGCTTCCGATTCCCAACGCAGTGTGTTCTTTGGTCTTCCACTTTTTTATTTCCCTTCAGGATTCTAGGTAAGCGCTTGCCTCGTGATCCAATTTGGTGACACCTTCAATGTATATCCTACGCGCTTCCATCGTCTTTTCCTAATTTACTTTTCACCTAGAAGCTGGTTTGTTCTCTCCCACAGTAGAGTGTTGCTGACGGTATCCAGTCAACAGATATTGAGTATCTTGTATAGACAATTGCTTTGAAATACTTTTATCAATTTGATAACGGTTGTGGTAGTTCTGGAAGTTTCAGCTCCATACAATTCGTATTGAAGATTGTGACTTTGATATTGATCGACAGTTGTTTTGAGTTCCATATGTTCTTCAACACACTATTGAACATAATTTTAAAAGGCAGATTTTTCTTTGTTTGTTTGTTTTAAATGAAAAAAAACTCATAAAAATGATAATGACCTTCTACATCATAAATTGTTTCTAAGAAAAATTCACTGTAACTGATGATTAAGACTTTGATCTTACTTCCTTACTTACTTATGCCTTTTACATCCAACGGAGCATGGTCCGCCGACCAGCATTCTCCAACCCACTCTGTAATGGGCCTTCATTTCTAGTTCTATCCAGTTTTTGTTCATTCTTCCCATCTCTGTCTCCAATTCTCGTTCTTTGGTCTTCCTACTCTCCTTTGGCCTTCAGAATTACATGTAAAGGCTTATCTTGTGACGCAGTTGGGTGATTTCCTCAATATGTGTCCTATCCACTTTCATCGATTCTTCCTGATTTCTTCCTCAAGTGGATAGAATTTGGTTTGTTCTCTCCCACAGTAGAATGTTACTGATAGTGTATGGCTATCGGATCCGAAGTATCTTGCGTGGACAAGTGTTAATAAACACCTGTTTCTTCTGGATGATGGTTTTCATAGTTCTACAAGTTTCCGCCACATACAGTAGAACTATCTTGACATTTGTATTGAAAATTCTGATTTTGGTGTTGGTTGATAATCGTTTTGAGTTGCAGATGTTCTTCACTTGTAAATATGCTGCTCTTGCTTTACCGATCCTCGCCCTCACATCTGCATCAGATCCACCATGTTTATCAATGTTGCTGCCCAGATATGTAAAGATTTCCACATCCTCCAAGGCTTCTCCGTCAAGTGTAATTCGATTGACAATTTTGATCTAAATCTAATTAATTCTTTCTTTTGTTTACTTGTAATTTCATCAGATCCCTATTTCCATAATAATCTATTTTTACTTCTGTCAAAATAAAAATTTATAATGGTGATTAATATTCTTTCCGAAGAGGTATTGTGGAGATTTCAGTATTTTCATAATTGAAATCATGAGTCAATTGAAGCAAGACCAACCTGGAATGACTGGACGATTGTTTCGTCCTATTGTGGGACTCCTTAGCAGTGCGCATCCACAATTCCGCTTCATGAGATTCGAACTCAGGGCCTCTAATACTTATACTAAAATAATATAATTTATTTATGAAAATTTGTTGATAACAAGCAACAATTAACGATGGTAATTATCACATGAAGGTTATTAGGTTATTGAAGAAATATATAAATTAACAGGTTTTCTTTGAAATTCTTTTCACTATAGCACATATATTGTTTTCAATAATTATGTTTTTAGATTGATATTATGAATGAATCAATGTTAGACCAATATTGAAAACTTGGAAGCATTGAACGATTGTTTTGTCCTAGAATGGGCCGTCTCAGCATTATGCATTCATGATCCTGTACACAGTGTTCGAACTCAGGATCTTCGGTCTAGCGCGTGAACGCTTAACCTGTAGATCACTGAGCTGGCAATCAACAGTGCTATTGTCTAAAATCAACCAATCCACGATATTGCACGACCGTTCACTATTGTCTTCATTAAGTAACTGCCTCCCAGCTGACGCTGCTGAACTTTACTGATCTCCGCTTCTGACTGGAACTTCAGAATATCCATCTTGAATGTAACCACTAGTGTTGACATGTAATTTATTTTTCATTTTCAATATCTTTTTTATTTTGAAAATGGAAATAAAAAACGTTTTCTCATTGTTCATGAATAACATTAAACGAGTTCCATGAATTGAAGTGTTATTATTTTTATCCAATTAAGAAAGAATCATGTAAAGGCAAACATCATTCTAGTCAAAAATTAACATATTTGATTGATTAAAATGTTGTTGTTGTTATTTGTTACTTACACGTTAAAGATAATAAATTCTATTAACTATCGATGGATACTATATATAGCTTTACAAAGTTACATAATCATTATCAGTTTTGATATATTTCTACAGATGATTTAAGTTTACTCAGTTAGTTTAATCAATATGAACTCTGTCTGTAGCCCCTCCGAGGGCTACTGCCGGTCTCAAACCCGGATAAAGGAAAAGGATTGGGCATGAGGTTAGTGACCCCATCCCGTAGAACATTTTGTTAACCAACACCAAGATCAGAATTTTCAATACAAATGTCAAGATAGTTCAACTGTGTGGGGCGGAAACTTAGAGAACCACGAAAGTTATCATCAAGAAGATAAAAGTGTTCATCAACAGTTGACCAGACACTATCAGCAGCATTATACTGTGGGAGAGAACAAATCAGATTTCAATGGACGGAAAAATCAGGAAGAAAAAGCGTTGGAAGTGGATAGGACACACTTCCCGAAAATCACTCGACTGTGTCACAAGACAAGCCCCCACACGGAATCCTGAAGGAGAAGAGGAAGACCAAAGAACACATTACGCCGAGAAGTGGAAACAGACATCAGGAGAATGAACAAAAGTTGGATAGAACTAGAAAATAATGCCCAGGACAAAGTGGGTTGGAGAATGATGGTTGGCAGCCTATTCTCCATTAGGAGTAACAGGCGTAAGTAAGTTAATCAATATGATGTTGAATATTCCAGAGATATCGATGGATACATTTCATGGATCGTTTTCACGAATATATTACAAATTATAATCACAGTGCTCACTTAGGCGTCAATCCAATGATATACTCTAAATAATTGAATAAACAGTATGATAGTTCCATATTAAGTGATTTTAAACTTAAACCTGTACCGATACTTTTAAAACGAAGTGTTTATTTTGATAAAGAAATATTGAAAAATACTAAAAATGGAACCAGCAATTCAGTGTTTAATGTATGTATGAGGTTGTAGTAACTCTCCTACCGTTGTTTTCAATTATGGTTAAGATTTATTAAGCCTTTATCTTGACTTAATTAACAGAAAATGTTATTAGAACAGTTACAATTCGTATATCCCTTTGGACTTTTATAATCATTGCCTTGACTAGTTTCGCGTTATTCGGTTTGACTATAAATTTGATTGTGTATTCGCTTGCTTTCACATATTGTCCTCTTCGCTCCAAAGTCGCTTAGTGTGATTATAATTGTTATCTACCCCTACATACTCACTTACGCCTCTTACTCCCAATGGAGAATAGGACGCCGACCAGCATTCTCTAACACACTCTGTCCTCGGCCTTCCTTTCCAGTTCTATCCAATTTTTGTTCATTTTTCTCATGTCTGTCTCAATTTCTCGGTGTAATGTGTTCTTTGGCCTTCCTCCTCTCGTCTGGCCTTCAGGATTTCATGTGAGGCCTAGCCTTGTGACACAGTTGGGTGATTTTCTCAATGTGTGTCCTATCCACTTCCGGCACTTCTACCTGATTTCCTCCTCCACTGGATGAAATCTGGTTTGTTCTCTCCCACAGTAGATTAGTGCCGATAGTGTCTGGCCAATATTATCTATTCTATCCACTAATAAACTGTAGTCGCCGCTTCTTATTGCTTTCTGATTTCAAACACTGTTGAGAATTATGTAATCACGGTTATCAAAATGATTGATTAACGAAACAAAGCCACTACAAGTTGAACAGTCTTTTAAAAAAATATTTCTCTTAAAAAAGAGAACTTCTCAATGGTACCGATTTTTGATCGTCATTAAATTATAATAATGGATGCATAAAGTGGATATACATATTGTTATACCATAATGCTTAGCTAAAAATAAATCCTGTTTTCAAGAATTCTATGAAAAGAATAGGCGGTGGTCGGTATTCAATATTATAAATATTGTTCGTCTTGATAACCGTTATTCGATAACCCCACAACAGTGTATAAATCAGAAGGCGAATACGAAGTGTTGATTATGTTTATTGTTGAACCACGCACAGATCTTCAAAATGACAGGCACGTTGAGCAAGCATGAAAGAGTAGTGTCGTAAAGCAAGTGAGTGAGCGTGCGAGTCGAATAAGCGAGTGAGTGATCGAGTCAATGAACGTGTTAGCGAGCAAGCGAACAGGATTAAAATGTACATATATATAAATATGGAAATGAATCAGTCATCGAGTCAATTGAGCGACTAATATTAGATCTAGCAGAATGAATATACACGTAGTCAGTAAAACAATGCTCAAGCACAGATATTCATCCAAGTGAAACAATAATAAAGGTACAATAGTACAGATAGGTTGTTACTGTACGAATGACTCTGTCTGTTATATAAGTCTACAAAAGGGCTTAACAAAATTAGACATGAACAAACTCACTTGTACATGAGCTGCTATAAATTAAAGCTTTATTTACTCAATTGACTTGATCCTTAAAATAAATTTAAAAATATAAAATCAAGAAATAGTGTTGGTGTTTCAGAATTCATGAGCAACATTTAGAATCAATCAAGACATGAATAGGTCTGGCTTACTCTTTTGACATTTATGGATATTATTGTACAATATCGATTAGTTACCCATAGATCAATTTAGTGTTCATTCAGTCCATGTATAGTTGATCGATGACTATAAACTTTGATAGTCTTGTGAAACCCACATTCATTCTTTACAAGTTATTTCCAAAACGTTGAACAGTACCACTGATTTCCCTGTAGACATAATTATTTATTTATTTATTTGTCGTGTAGTGAATGTAAACATTTCTTTAGATCCATTATAGTTCTAGTGAGAAGCACTGACCAGTGGAGTTCAACCAGGTCTGTTGTGAGATAGTAAGTCATTGAAGACAATAGTGAACGGTTGCTCCATTTCCTGGATTAATTGAATTTAGACAATAACATCGTTGGATGCCGACCGGCTCAGTGGTCTAGTAGTCAAGCGCTAACGCCGGAGACTGATAGGACCTGGATTGGAATCCTGCAAGATCGTGGATTCGCACTGCTGAGGAGTCCCACAATAGGACGAGTTGACCGTTCAGTGCTTTCAGGTTTTCCATGGTGGTGTAGCTTCAATCGATTCATGAATTCAACTATAAAATTAATATAAAACTTTTAATATCATTCACAGAAATAATGAAATAAGTCTTAACAATCCTTAATGTGATTTGTGCAGGATGATAATTCAAACAGACTTAGTGATCATTTGTGTTATAATGTTCTATGACAATTTCAGCTAAACTAACTGGGGTTTTCTTTTAGTTTCATGTGAATAGTGAGATAACCTTTACATATCTGGGCAGCACCATCGATGAACAGGGTGAATCTGATGCAGATGTGAGGGCAAGGATCGGCAAGGCAAGAGCAGCATATTTACAAGTGAAGAACATCTGGAACTCAAAACAATTGTCAACCAACACCAAAATCAGAATTTTCAATACAAATGTCAAGACAGTTCTACTGTATGTGGCGGAAACGTGGAGAACTACGAAATCAATCATCCAGAAGAAACAGGTGTTTATTAACACTTGTCTACGCAAGATACTTCGGATCCGTTGGCCAGATACTATCAGCAACAACCTACTGTGGGAGATAACAAACCAGATTCCATCCAGTGGATGAAGAAATCGGGAAGAATCGATGAAAGTGGACAGGATACATATTGAGGAAATCATCCAACTGCGTCACAAGACAAGCCGTCACATGGAATCCTGAAGGCCAAAGGAGGAGAGGAAGACCAAAGAACTTATTACACCGATAAATGGTGATAGACATGAGAAGAATGAACAAAAGTTGGATAGAACTAGAAAGGAAGACTGAGTACAGAGTGTGCTAGAGAATGCTGGTCGACGGCCTATTTATCATTGGGTGTAACAGTTGTAAGTAATTAAATAAGTAAGTAAGGGTAACAATTTTGTTTTGCTATATAATTAGTTTACATTTTTTGTTAATAACATGTTATCTTTTACATCATAATTAATTCACTATTGTTTTCTAATTTATAACGTATTATTAAATTGTACCTAAAGAAATGACTACCATGTTGTATATTTTTACATTTTTATTATTTTCCTCTGTTTATTGATTTCATTCTTTTTGATACTCTATCATGGGACTGAAATCGTTCTTCTCTCGTTTTAGTATCTATTCGTAAACATGATGTTTCATTCCTTTTATTAAAACAATTCTGATTCTTGAATGGTACATCTTGTATCATATTTATCATTCTAAAATGTTTTATGACATTGTAGTTGAGCTATTTTCTTACTAATTTCTATGTTATCATATTGATTATTAGTGACAACTTTGTGCTTATTAGATTGATAACTATCATGATGAATGTTAGAGTGATCCAGAAAAACTTCTCCTAAACGACAAGAAAGGCCTTGGAAACATTAAGAAGTATTTTATTCAATCAGCATTGACTAGGAGTTTTGCCAGAAACATCACGAAAATGAAAAGTCACATATAAAGTTTCTGATTGACTGATTACTATACTGCTACTATGTTTAGTAGTATTCCAGAAGTTTCAGGAAAACCCAAGGTATTCTAAAATCCTATAAAAACGCTCTATTTTTTCTGTACATGAATAATCCTTTGAAGTACAGGGCTTTTTCACATATTTTGTGCCTCTTCTCTCCTGTGTAGATTTACCTTGGAGGGTTACGAGAATAGTTTAGGAACCGAGTATAACGTTCAATTATCAAGACATATCAATGAATACTTTGATAAAGAGATTAAAGTCTTTGAATATGCATTTTTCTTCTATATCGTATTATTCATACTGTCAAAATCTTTTTAAGAAATTCTATAATAAAACAATTTTAAGAATTATGATGTTATGACTTTAAAAAGTGAGGAAGGTATTGCTATCTCGTTATTGATTTTATGTCCGGCTTTTATCACGTGATCTATCGACCGATAGAAATACGACTTCTCTAATCTTAACACTATGCCAATCAACGACGACCAACTGGTATAAGTAGTCTTTCGTCCTTATTAGTCTTTTGTCCGCCTAGCTCTTCCAATTGAGTCCAGAACACCAATTACAGCTTCTGTTATACGAATCATTTATTTCAAACATACTCGGTTTATATATTAGACAGACAGACCACATAACACTATAAAATAGAAAATAATATTTGTACAAGATCAAGCCAAATGTGGCTGTGAACGTGAGATACAATATCCAATAAACTGAGTATAATCTAGGGACATTAAATCGCATAATAATAATCCAAAGGTCAAAATGAAGTTTATAATAAGATGAATATAAATATACAAAATCTAATTACTCAATAGTTAAACAATAAGAATCTATAAATAGAATAATAGTCCATTAGTAGGTTCCGGTGGTTACCCGTACCTTCATTATCACCAGTATATAACAGATGTAAACTTATTTCCTTTTTAAATGATACATCGATAGCA
Source organism: Schistosoma mansoni (assembly GCF_000237925.1). NCBI lineage: Eukaryota > Metazoa > Platyhelminthes > Trematoda > Strigeidida > Schistosomatidae > Schistosoma > Schistosoma mansoni. The sequence continues at coordinate 25,147,169 of NC_031498.1, read as the reverse complement.
TTCGATCAGCACTAAGAGGGACTTGACACGCATGACATTGATCACCACCCAGTGATCAATCAATTGTGATTACATCTCAGTCTTACAGGAGGTCGGTCGCGGCCGGAATAGCTCAGTGGTAACGTCTCTGACTGTGAAGCTAAGTGACACAGGATCGAATCCGCCAGGGAGCATCAGTTCCCTCAAGATTACAGGTACAGTTTCCTGACGAGTGCCAAGTAGCACGAATCCCGGGTCCAGGGTTTCCTGTTGACCACTTCCAACCACCATCTTACCTCAATATATATAGTGCAAGCAGTGTTGAGCCACCTAGACTGGTGGCCACATTGCAACTTGATCGATAGCATTCGATCAGCACTAAGAAGAACTTGACACGCATGACATTGATCACCACCACGTGATCAATCAATTGTGATGATAAATGTATTTTTACATGAATTTGATCATATCTATAAAGAAAGATCTTATTATTATTGGTGAATGCCAAAACAATTCTATTTACTAACTAATTACTGACAGATGTAACATTTTTCTTCCTTAATGATTACATACTACTATGGTAATAATATAACATTTGTATATCCATTCAAAGGGAACTATTGACAATGTAAATATATATATATATATGTACTTCAACTCACATTAAGAAATATATATCTAACTTGAAAGAATTAAGATTTTCAATAGGATTAGATTACATCATTGATTATAGGAAATGTCAAACCCTTTAAGATTATCTCTTAGTTGGTTACAAAAGAATGTTTTTTTTTATATTACTACTGAAATATTTGAAATAAATAGTTGTTAATCTATCATGCTGATAGTGTAATAAGAAGACGAAGATTATCAGAATTATGTGATGAGATATTAGCGCAATACATTTCTTAGCTAGTAGTTTAGTGATTAAGAGTACGAGTGTGGACAATCGAATGTAATTTATCACAACATTACTGAATATCTCATTAAAATATGAGAACCATATAATGAAGGGTTAATTTGCAAAATTACAATCAATTGTGTCGATTTGACTATTTCTTCTGCAAATATCAGTCCTTAGTCTCTGATTATAATTGTCCATGCATTTACGTACCAAATTGCGTACCGTCCCCGTTCTCTCCTTAACGATCTTTTACTGAAATATATTCAATGCCTTACCCTGTAATATACTACTTATGTGGATATGAGTAACCCACACCAGAGTATATGTGTGATCAGATTGTTCAAAATGTATTGCGCTAAAGGTTGATAAACAAATAAGTGACAGAGTAAAAGTGTGGCTTCATAAGAATGAATAGATTAATTTGTCCAAAAGCTAGAATAACCTATATCGGCTTGACATATTACCAGCCTCTACACAGTAATTAGTCGAACAGATAGGTTGAACATGAGTTCTGATCGTTGATAAACAAGGGGGATCGGATGCAGATGTAGAGGCGAGGATTGGCAAAGCAAGGGCAGCATTTCTACATTTGAAGAACATATAGAACTCAAAACAACTGTCAACTAATTTGAAAGTGAGAATCTTCAATACGAACGTCAACACAGTCATTCCTAATGTACGGAGCTGAAACGTGGAGTACTACTACATCCATCGTCAAGAAAGTACAAGTATTTATAAATAGCTGTCTTCACAAAATACTCAACATTCACTGGTCGAATACCATCAACAACAGCCTTTTATGGGAGAGGACAAACCAGCTCCCATCTGAAGAAGAAATTAGGAAAAGAAGTTGGAAGTGGATTGGACATAAATTAAGGAAATCATCAAACTGTACTACAAGGCAATTACTAACTTGGAATAGTGAAGGGAAGCGGAAAAGTGGAAGGCCGAAGGAACACATTACTTTGAGAAATAGAAGCAGATATGAAAAGGATGAATGATAACTGTAAAGAACTGGAAAGGATTGTCCAGGATAGGGTTGGATGGGGAACGCTGGTGTTTGGCCTATGCTCCTCCATGAGGGGTAACAGGCGTAAGTAAGCAAGTCAAAGAAATCACTCAAATGAAGTAATTTGTGATAAATTTTATCTGTCGAATAGTGATTTACTCAAGTTTTACCATGAAACGATTTCAACTGTAGAGATCCCTAGTTTCTTTTTTTTGGGAAATGTTGACACTTATCATCTAATAGGTGTAATTATCACGTATACTTTGATGTTCAGTATTATAGGTGTTTATTGAATGAAATCACACCAAATTATTATTAAGTTCAATGATCAAAGTAACTAATTATCAGTACATGAGGACTTGTGGTGATTGTAAAATTTTCATAGTGTGAATCATAAACTGACTTTCGCTAGACGACTATTGAGAACCAGAGAATAATTGGGGTCCGTTTCGTCTTTGTATGCGGCTTCTCAGCATTACGTATCTACGACCCAGTCAAAAGAAATTGAACCTGGGACCTTCAATCTTGCCCATAGACGCTTTGTCTGTAGATTACTAGACCAGCTTTCGCATATATTGATAAATCAAATTTTCATTCTATATGTTATTATTATTATCTCTATACATTATTTTTTGCATTCATTGAATCAAAAAATATTCTATGTGCAACAGTCTTTCATAATAGTGCTTGATTATGAATACATGTACTCATCTACATAGAATTCGATAACATTTACGAGAACTCACAAAATTCATGATATATTGGAGTCTGTAAATAGAATAGAGCTTTCACTAGTTGAATCAAAGTTTCCAGATAGGGTAAGTAAGGCCCTCGATCAATCATACTCATGAAAATATTTTACACGTGATAACTCATATGCTTTTAATATTCGAATGATTTTTGTTGACCTTAAGTTGAGGAATTCGATCCTAGAAAAGTATTCAAGATTGAGAGGATTGAGTGATGTAACTATGAATTTTATGTGTGAAAATTTTCCGGAGGTTGTTGAACACTGAATACCAAAGTGAGGCAAGTTTATTTCTATATACAGGAACATTTTAAAGAGAGTATAGTTAACATTCATAAAATGTTATTAAATCGAAATACGCTTGGAAATAAAGAAATAATTATCAGAAGGGGTTTTGTAGAGATTTTAGTAGCTAGACCGCCATCGAAAACCTGGACGTGCTGGACAGCTGTTTCGTCATATTGTGGGACTTCTCAGCAGTGTTCATCCAAGATCCCGCCTCATGAGATTCGAACACAAGACCTATCAGTCTCTCGCCCGAGCGCTTAACCACTAGACCGCTAACGCACTGCGGAAGAGTCTCACAATAAGACGAAACCGCCGTTCAGTGCTTCATGGTTTTCTATGGTGATCTAGCTTCAATTAACTCATGATTCCAACTATGAAAAAAGAAATAATTTTTTACTCTTTACAATATTATAATTACTCAATTAAATATAATATTTCTGATAATATTAAGGAGTTCTCAACACTGAATAGAACAATAATACTATAGATTCATCACTCGTCTACAATATCAAACTTCGACTGTTTTAAAGATCAATAAAAAAATCGTTGTGCAACAGTAAACACCAGATACCTACAACTCCAATGGTTTACTACTAATTACTGGTAAATTACGTTTTTTTCACATAAACTATAATCTAGAAAAACTGCACGATATGTTCACATGGGAAGAAGCTTTCTAATGGGATAACACAAATAAAAAACCCTCTCCTAATAATAACAGCCAAAGGTTTACCAAAAAAATCCTTGTCATGAAGATTTATTGAGAAAGATTAAGAAATAACGTTTCAATTATGCATCCTATGTGTATAAATACACATGCAATCAGCTTGATAGTACGACAGAAAATTAGCTTAATAAAACAAACCAAAAAGAAAAATGAGTTTTATCTGCAGTGTAAACAAAAGGAATCTTGCATAGGGAATCTCAAAAAGAAACAACAAGTTGATAAGCATCATTTGTAGCGTCACAACATGAGGCAGTCTGCTTGAATATCAGGGGTACCTGTTCCTCCAATCTGGATATTTCAACAAGTTGTATGTTTGTTTGTTTGTTTTAATACATCATTATGCCTATTAACTGCATAACTTATTCAGATGCTTTTCTGAAAGGTTTACGATCTTTTACTGGACAAGTTACAAAAGAGCCTAATCAGAGATATACTGGTTACTGACAATATAGGTCAAAACGAATATCCATTATTCAGATGTCGATTTCTGATCTGCTAACATTTAACTGTCGATCACTCAATATTTATCGGTTAACATGTCATAACGATTAGAAATTCACTACAAAGTGACTAACAATTTATTGAATTGACGGTCACTATCACTAATTGTTGCTAATACCTACTGGAACATTTTGTATACGATTATTTTAACTATCCCTTTGATATGATTCCATGCCTTATAGATGTTTATCATTTCCATAACTGATTGATTAAACGATGAAATTCTAGCCACTTTTCGAAGTATATGCAGATAATATTGTCCAGAAAAATTATGAAAGCTCCACAAAAGCAACTTCACCGCATTCATCCACTTAAACTATAAACACTTTCTTCACTGCTTGAAATATTTATTAAATATTCCCATCAAGACAGTCAGAGCACACATTGAGCGAAGAAATATTTTCTTTCCAACATTTCATTATTAAGGCTTCACACTAATATATTAGGCTTTACAGTTAAGAATAAAATGGTAATCTACCTAAGAACACAACAGTAAAACCGTAAATCCACTGACATTACAAAGTTACAGTTTCAAGAGGTGGTATAAACATTGACGTACAAAAATGTTATCAAATGAATATTTAGTATAGCTAGATGATATCCTTCTTTCTTTACCGAACCAATGGTGCCTTCACAAAATAAAGTTACGGTGCCTCTATAGGTTTTTAGTAGTTCAAATGCTATTATAGAGCCAACTATATTGGATTTTATTTTATTTTATTTAAACACATAAATATTGGTACAAGGAAGCACCAGAAAAATATGCGCCGCACGAATCTCATTTGCTTTGTGTGAGAGCTGAGATACTGCCCAGGTGCCCAGAATGAAGCAAGTGGTTTTCTTAGGGGTCCACACCTCGAGTCTTTGACCTAAAGGTCTGGTCCACAAGGCAGTGGAGCATCGTGAGGAGATGCCGTCCCATGGTAGCCGGTGACTAACAATAAGTTCATACGCCATTCGTTCCATCAAGATCCTGGAGCCCATGTGCACCATTGGTTTGGAATCAGGGTTTTCCAACTTTCCTAGGTGAACTTTCGTGTCCACCAACCCGGTTAAAGCGCCGGACATTCGCTTTTCGTCCTCTCACTTTCGTAAACAACACCTGTGCCACGAGAAGGCAGTGAGTAAGACTTCCCTGTCAGAGGCTATATATTCGCGTGGCCATGTGAGAGCATTTGGAGAGGGAGAGCGAACTTTCCCCACTCTCGGCCGTACCAGGGCATTTGGGGGCACTATATTGGATTGGTAACTAGGTTGACTGAAAGAGAAAAGAAAATTATCTGAAGCTCTATTTTCATACAATCACATTTGAATTGTTATTTTAAGAATAATCACATATATATTCACAGTGCATCTTTGTAATGTCTCCATTATCCTAATAATATTACTTCATTAAAACAATGATTTACAGTTTGTGATGAATAAACATTGACGTACATTGTATACTTTCTTACTTACGCCCGTTACACCCAATGGAGCATAGGAAAATGACCAGAGTTCTTCAACCCTTTCCGTCCTGGGCCTTACTTTCTAGTTCTATCCGATTTCTGTTCATTCTTCTAATGCCTGTCTCCATTTCTCGTCGTAATATCTTCTTTGATCTTCCCCTACTCCCTTGGCATTTAGGATTCTATGTGAGGGCATGTCTTGTGACACAATTGGGTGATTTCCTCAATAAGTGCCCTATCCAATTCCAGCGATTCTTCCTGATTTTTTCATCCACTGGATGGAATCTGGTTTGTTTTCTCTCACAGTAACTTGTTGTTGATAGTGTCTGGCAAACGGATCCGAAGTATCGTACGTAGACAACTGTTAATAAACAGCTGTATCTTCTGGATGATGGTTTTCGTAGTTCTCCACGTTTCCGCCACATACAGTAGAACTGTCTTGACATTTGTATTGAAAATTCTGATTTTGGTGTTGGTTGACAATTATTTTGAGTTCTACATGCTCTTGCTTTTCCAATCCACGTCTTCACATCTTCATCAGATCCACCGTGTTCATCGATGATGCTCCCCAGATATGTAAACGTTTTCATATCCTCCAAAGCTTCTATGTCAATTGTAATTTGATTGGTGCATGCTGAGGCTACTGCTACGCTGGTTATCTTCTCCTGCGTACATTGTATACAGTTGTTATTTAATATATAGTTCATTTATTTTCTGTATCTAATCAACATGCGTTGTATTCAATGTCTTGTATATATTTGAGTAATTTTAATTTAATATATATTTCCCATGTGGTTTCTATTTCACCTTAAATACTAAAAAAACAATTAAACAGAGATTTAGTAGACTGAAGTACATTATGTTTTCTAATTTTGTAGTATCATTTAATGACAAGTCTTGCATCAGGAGATTGTTGTAATTTCTATAGTTGAATTCATGATTCACTTGAAGCAAGACCATCATTGAAATCCTGGAAGCATTGAATATATCTTTTTCGTCCTAGAGTGAGACTCCTCAGTAGTGTGCGTCCCTGATCCTGTACTCGAAATTCAATCCCAGGACCTTCGGTCTCACGAGCGATCGCTTTACCTCTGGACTACTGAACTGGCATGCAATAGTGTTAATGTCTAACTTCCAACAACCCAGTCATCCAATGCTTCCAGGTTTTCAATGGTGGTCTAGCTTACATTGACTCATGTATGCAACTATTGAAATGACTTTTATTATGCATACAAGATTGCAATAACCATGATTAATTAATCAAATAATCTGTTTAAATGTATTTAAAAACGATTCTTACATTTTATCCATTAGTTCCTGGCGTTATTTTAATCAGTGGTCTAGCTTTAATGGAATCATGAATTCATCTATTAAATTGAAAATACTTATAAATGAACACAAAGACAGCATAGATTTTTGAATACGCATATTTTGTAACATTGTTGATCGGAAATTGAAACAAAACAAAATGACGCGCAATGGAGTGAGTCAACGCAATTTAATCAAGCGTGAATAGATATCTATGACCAGATAAAAATAAGTTACAGACATATGATGAATAGGTTATGAATTGTACACTCATACGTTTACATAAAACCAATCAAGGTTAGTGGAGAAAATTTGTAGCTCAGGTGGATGATTTTGATGAAGTTTTGTTCTTTGAGCTGGATGGTTTGTTCGTGGAGGTTTCATCATCCTTCTGAACGACTGTGCTGATGATTAAGTTCAGAAAGGACGTTGAAAGCTCCATGACCAAACCATTCAGCTCAGAGAACAAAACTCCATCAAAAACCATCAAGGTTGACAAGCGAATAAGTGACAGAGTAAAAGTGTGGCTTCATAAGAATGAATAGATTAATCTGTCCAAAGGCTAGAATAACCTATATCGGCTTGACATATTACCAGCCTCTACACAGTAATTAGTCGAACAAATAGGTTGAACATGAGTTCTGATCGTTGATAAACAAATAAGATCGGATGCAGATGTAAAGGCGAGGATTTGCAAAGCAAAGGCAAAATTTCTACAATTGAAGAACATATAGAACTCAAAACAACTGTCAACTAATTTGAAAGTGAGAATCATCAATACGAACGTCAAGACAGTCAGCCCTACTGTACGGAGCTGAAATGTGGAGAACTGCTACATCCATCGTCAAGAAGGTATAAGTATTTACAAACAGTTGTTTACGCAAAGTACTCAACATTCACTGACCGGATACAATCAACAATAGCGTTTTATGAGAGAGGACAAACCAACTTCCAGCTGAAGAAGAAATTAGGAAAAGAAGTTGGAATTGGATAGGACATACATTAAGGAAATCACCAAACTGCATCCCGAGGCAAGCCCTAAACTTGGAATTGAAAGGCCGAAGAACACATTACTTTGAAAAATAGAAGCAGATATTGAAGAAAAGGATGAATGGTAACTGTAAAGAACTGGAAAGGATTGTTGAGGACAAGGTTGTATGGAGAATGCTGATGGCTGGCCTATGCTCCTCCATGAGGGGTGAAAGGCGTAAGTAAGTAAGTAAGTAAGTAAGTAAGTAAGTAAGTAAGTAAGTAAGTAAGTAAGTAAGTAAGTAAGTAAGTAGGTAAGTAAGTAAGTAAGTAAGTAAGTAAGTAAGTAAGTAAGTAAGTAAGTAAGTTCGATCGTTGAATTTAAAGTTCTGGTGAGTGAATCAACGCAACTGCTTATTTCTAACCCTTTCAAAAAAAAAAATTACTACCATAATACCTAAAATCCACGGGGTGACTTATAGTTCATGCCTTCTTTTAGATATGAATATTGTAGAATATGTATATATACATAGATTCTCAATATTTTCACTCAGTCTCCTCAAATTTATTTACATCTTTGCTACTCTTATACTGAAGTATATATTCATAATAACTTCGAATTATTAAGTGTATTTATGTAAATATTTTTCAATCCATTTTATAATTAGCATTTTTTTGTTATTATAAATTATAATCAGCTGACTAAAACAAAACAATATCTAAGGGAATTTTTCTTGTTTTGCTAAAAAAATTTTTTTATTTTTGTTGTTGCTAAGGCGACAAATGAAACTATGTATGACGTAATTATCAAATCTATTTGATAATAATCATATTGGACCAATATTGAAAATTGATCAATCAATGAATAGATGTGAACTAAATAGTTATTAGATTTATCAGAAGGGGGTTTTGTGGAGATTATAGTAATTTTGTTTTTTTATGTAGTAGATATGATGAGTCAATTGAAGCTAGACCATCATGGAAAACCTGGAAGCGATGGACGGCCGTTTCATCCTATTGTGGGACTCCTCAACAGTGCGCATCCACGATTCCGCACTCGCGAGATTCGAACCCAGGACCTATTTACTCATTATTTAACATACTATATTTGACCATCATAATTACTACATATTATTTAAATCATTTCATATTATTCATTTATTTGTTGAATTCACTTGTCAATCAAATCTAGACCACTACGGAAAACCTGGAAACACTGGACGACCGTTTAGTCCCATTATGGAACTCCTCAGCAGTTTGCATCCATGATCCCGTTAACAGGATTCGAACTCTTTCGAATCCATTCACATCATTCTAATTAATTAAAGTAATTAAACATCAAACTCAAACAGCCGAGATACGGGCACGGTGCCCAAACCGAACCGTGGGATTTTCTTAGGAGGCCACACCCTGAGCTTTTAACCTAAAGGTCTAATACACAAGATAGTAGAGAAACATCACAAGATGCCGTCCTATGGTACCCGGTTACCAACAATAGGTTTGTGTGTCATTTGTTCCCATAGGATCTTGTAGCCCATGTGCACCATTGGTTTAGAACTAGGGTTTCGCAACTCCCCTAGATGAATCCTCTGTGTCCACCAACCCTGTTGAAGCACCAGATATTCGCTTTTTGTCCTGTCAATTTGTTAAACAACACCGCCGTGAGAAGGCAGTGGGTAGGACTCCCTTGTCAATGGATGTATGCTCGTGGAATAATAATTCAACTTCAAATGATTTCATTTTAACTCATAATTTTATTTGGAAATTAACTACTTTAGATCTAAAAATCTTTGTCTATATATAGGTTACATATAGTGTAGTGTGGTCTACTTATATTCATATAAGTAGTATATGGTGATGGTCAGACATAGAATGTATTTTGGCACAAGATCGATAAGGAAAAAACTGAAATGGAGCGCGCTTGGTAGGAAAGTGCATGAACAATGAAATTAGAGAAGATGAACTGATATTTACAGAAGATACAGTGAAGATTGAGGCAATTGGTTGTTAATTTGCAAATTAACTGTTTGCTGTATGGTTATCAGAATTCAGTGAGATAGTCTGTAATTTGTGTCTAAATAAATTCGATTGTCCCCCAGTCGTGTTTTGTTCACTACAATAATAACATTAAGTTTAGATATGAGAACAATATTACTTCTTATGTATTTAGTTAAATGTGTGTTAATAAAAATCCACTAACTTAATTATTTACTTTCCGTAAAGATTGATTGTTTACCAATCAAATAGCAACACTACGGATCATTGTGGAACAATCAACTGAATGGAATTCATCACTCTACATCAACTTCATTGACTACGAAAATGCATTTGATAGCATGGACAGGAAAACACTGTGGAGGCTTCTTCGATGCTGAGGCATACCTGAGAAGATAGTCAATATCATCAGGAAGAAGCACTGGAAGTGGATAAGACACACATTGAGGAAATCACCCAACTTCGTCACAAGACAAGCTCTCATATGGAATCCTGAAGGCCAAGGGAGAAGAGGCAGATCAAAGAACACATTACGACGAGAAATGGAGACAGACATGAGAAGAATGAACAAAAGTGGTATAGAATTAAAAAGGAAGACCCAGAACGGGGAGGGTTGGAGAATACTGGTCGTTCGCCTATGTTCCATTAGGAGTAACAGGCGTAATGAAGTAATATTGTGGAATCGATGAGACTGAAATTGTGAATTACTGGATTTCAGCTCAACGGTCTAAAGATATAGCACTCACTGAAGGGATTAAGAACGTCGGGTACGATCAGTGATTGTCATTAGGAGTGCAAATTTGTGGAACAAAACAACTAATTAGTGCAATCAATAAACTACTGGAAGTTTCAAGTCTCTATCAGTTCAAGACATCACCATGAAATATGTCGTTTAAACAACTAATGCTACATCCGAACTCAATGATTTATAGACGTGAAACATTTCACTGATTATCACTCTTAAGCCAATCAATAATTCCCTTATTGTTCTTATTATGTAATCGGGACCTATATATTTAAATGGTCTACTAATTTCAGTATGAAAGCTACACGAGCTTATTCTACCTTCCATAAATAGTTTTCTATAAAATACTATGTAAACAGACAGAAACACCTAGTTATTGTATCCGTAACTCTTTAATATTATTGAAACGGTTTCATTGTATATCTTTTCCCTTTATGAATTACTTTACTAGTATATATTCCAGACTCTGGAATAGGTAGCCGAAATCTTCCCGTAAAATGAAATCACTGACATCATTTATTGGTTATAATAATGTTTATTTCCCTTCTAAAAGTACCTTAAATTTCCTTACGACTTTGGCTATGTGAGATTCCACTAGTGAAATTATGGGGATATAAAACTTTTAACTATGGTTATTGATGTGAACACGAATAAAACTTCCCTTCAGCTAATGCATACTCACACCATCCCTGGTAAACTTAACTAATTTCAATAATACCTATCCATATCAGGTTGTAAATCAAACTATCACTTGAATAACGGCAAACCTATCACAATAATTGATCCAGAATAGATGGATTGTCGCTGGCGTCGGAATCCAGGACGCACGTTACGTCCTATGTGGGACTCGTCAGCTCAATATACCTGCAATACAGAATTGATGTTCCCTCCAGGACTTGAACCAAGTACTGTCTACTTCAAACTCAATCGTGTTATCTAATTAGCTAACGAGTTCATATAGTCACTCACTTCTACACCGGGTGGGAGATTTAATTCAGTTTGAAATGGTTTGGATTATCCCGCTATTGACATTTTTGACAGAAATTCGATCACTTTTGTTTGGCACATAAGCATTATAAGTGGATTATCTCGATTTAGCCATCGTTACAGTAATATTGTCTGATCTTTGTTTTGTCTCTTTTTTTAGTAGAACATTGATACAATTACTTTGTAATGACACTAGGACTAACCTTGAATACACTATTCATACATCAATCAGTCAGTCACAACGTAGAACTTCGTACGTACGTACACCAGTTCGTGTTGCCATACCACATTAGCACAGAGATGCAGTTGTCCTTTCAAATTCCATAGTGGTAGAACTAGTAAGAGTATAAGCATCAATGTGAAAGATTAGGGTTTGAAGATGTTATTCAAGGAGTATAATCCAGTGAAATAAACTTGGAAAGAGAAAAAGGATGAGGATATGAAGAATTCAGAGAATTAGAATTTGGAAGAGCAAAATGAGTGGATGCACCTTCACCATTGCAAACGATTTTGAGCCATGTCATTCAAGGTCTCTAACCATCGATTGCTATCATCTCACGAATCCCAACCAGGTAGTCTACACCTACCAGAATGGCTTAGTCCAATTGTCAGTGACTTCATGGATTTGTGTCACGTTTTGTTCTGACCGCCACTAGCTTTCTTCCAACCTACTCCTACACCATAAAACATTGCACTTCGGGGCAGTCGGTGGTTGGGCATGCATAGCAAGTCGTTCAGACCAACAATAATCCAACTTCCTTTTCAAGTCCTTTAAGAAATACCCTTCCATGGTGTGGGCAGCCGGGAAGTGATATTACTTTGTTGGGATGACCCTGCAATTTTCTCTCAATCGACATGACGAGCTCATGAAACATCAAGGAGCATTTCAACCAATCAGCGATTGATTAGAAGTTATGTGAAGTTATGTTACTAAAATAGCGAAAATGAAAAGTCACATGTAGAGACTCTGATTGGCTGATAACTACACTGCGATTATGTTGAGTAGTATTCTGGAATTTTCAGCACAACCCAAAGACTTCTAAAATACTACAAAAACTATATTTTCTGTACATAAATGAACCCTGTAGTAAAGTGCTTCCCACACATTTTGTGCCTTTTCTCTCGTCTTCAAGTTGCTGTATAGTTCTAGCTCGGGGGTTACGGAACTAGCTTAGGATCCGAATATAGCGTTCAATCGACGAGACGTAACATACCCCTCATACCCATAACTGCACACAAGACCAAGTTGATCAATTTCAAATTCATACATCAATGGGAGATCCTGATCCACTTACAAGGAATTAATCATTTCTAACTGATGACTTACATTGCTATAATGCATAAGATAGATAAACTTAGAAAATGATTTATGAACTACATCATTTTAAACAATATCAAATCATACATCTGTCCATTACATGTAAAACTTCTGTTTCTATCAACCTGATTATGTCTATCAAGCGAAATCTCTTCTTTGATTATTAACAGAATAGAAACTTACTATTATACAGGTAGCTGGACAAATAATAATGTACAAACAAGAGCTGTCAATGATAAGCAGGATAATATAATGATTTTCTTATAAGTAAACTACTTGTTGACATCAAAAAAGAAATCTACGTTTACAATGTACGGTGTAAACTTCAGCTAATGTATATATATATGTATGGTTTTATCTGTATACAAAGAACTGCTGACACACTGTTGAACCAGTACAAAAGTCAAAACCTAAAGTGAATGATATATGACTATTGAATAGAATAATACACAAATCGAAAGGAAGGAAGAAAATTATTCCATTATCAGTATAGAGCCTACCGAAATGATAGATTTTCGTTACTTACTTACTTACTTACTTACGCCTGTTACCCCTCGTGGAGGAGCATAGGCAGCACACCAGCATTCTCCATCCAATGTGTGTGTTTTTTTGGCCTTCCGCTTTTCCGCTTCCCTTCACTAATCCAAGTTAGGGCTTGTCTCGTGATACAGTTCGGTGATTTCCTTAATGTACGTCTGATCCACTTCCAACGTCTTTTCCTAATTTCCTCTTCAGTTGGAACCTGGTTTGTCCTCTCCCATAAAACGCTGTTGCTGATAGTATCCAAATATATTTTCATAAGTAACATTAAATATTCAAATATGAAATAAATAAAACTTTTATATATTTAGAGTTAATATGAATTATGTATTATGGGAAATCAAAGTTACGTAATCATTTTCATTATCAGAAGGGGTATTGTGGATATTATAGTAATTTTAATAGTTGAGATCATGAATTACTTGAAGCTAAACCGCCATGAAAAACCTGGGAGCACTGAAAGGCCGTTTCATCCTATTGTGAGACTCCTCAACAGTGCACATCCACGATCCCGACTTGTGAGATTCGAACACAGGACCTAACATATTTAACTATCATAATTACTACATATTATTTAAATCATTTCATATTATTCATTTATTAGTTGAATTCATGAGTCATTTAAATCTAGACCATCATGGAAAACCTGGCATTACTGGACGACTGTTTCGTCCTTGTATGGAACTCCTCAGCAGTTTGCATCCATGATCCCGTTAACAGAATTCGAACCCTTTCGAGTCCATTCTCATCGTTCTATAATTCATTGAAAATTCCAGTATATCGCATATTTGTATACATTAATTGAACATAATATTTGATCTCATTTGATCCATTTCAATCTATCAAATGTTCATTGTTACATTGATTAGGATACAATAAAAGAAAAAAAAAAGATCCAATCAATTGAGACACGCATTATTTTTAATTAAATCAATTAGGTTAACAGGAAGTGAAAAAGTTAAAACTTGAACACTCTTCACCTCTACCATTAACTGCTCATTATCATTGAAGAAGTTTCTACCAGTTTAAACTTAGATGATCATTCTATAGAAGATAAATTTTTTCAAATGAGATCAAGAATTTAAGGTTAGTGAAACAAGAAAATAGTACAACTTTCTAATTCCGCTCTCGTGAATACCTTTCAGCTTAACTAAGTGTAAATGTATGTTTAAATGGATCATCAAACAGGAATTGGTCAATCACTCTTTATAGACATTTACATCTAATCACAATCCTTTAAATGATTAAAGAAACAATCACAAAGACATGAGGTTTGTAAGAAGTAATTTCGATCTCTTCCTTTATGTTGACAGTTCAAAGGGACAATAAGATGATATATCCTTCTCGATTATGTTTTTCATCACCGAAATTTATTTGATTCAAATATCATTATATTGTCTTATGCATTTCTAGTTACCCGAGTGACTATATGTTTTTGAATCTTTACATGCAGATCCGGGATTAATTTTGTATATGTTCTAGAGATCGTCACTTTTATGCAACGTGGTATCAATAGTCAAATATGAAGTTTTATAAGGAATATTGTATTTAAGGTAATTATAATGAAACAGTAATTTCATGATAGTCAATTAATAGATACAGGGAGCGTAAATACAAGCCAAGCCAGAATCCAATTTTATATCTAGAAATCTATGCATGTAGTAAAACCAATAGATATCCTGATACATAAATAGGCAGTCAATGGTGAATGAAGGGGATACATTGAATAAGGCTACTTTTTAGTTATGCTGGGATAAGTACAAAATATTTAAAAAGATTGGTGACGAATTCATTTGACTAGCCTTTCATTTAACCAAGGAGACTTAGTTTTTTATGTGCACCTAGATCAGAGGGCCTACTACACATTCGAATGATGTATTAGACAGTCATTTCATTTTACTTTATCATAACTAATAGCATGGGATACACTGTGTGATCATCAACTAAGGATTTGATTGTGTTAACAACTATGTTACCCTTTTTCTAACCACATAATAGTTACATTTATACTGATTAATTTAGTAAATTTAGTAAACTGATAACACATTAACCATTGCAGAGTTTTCAAGCCGACTTATTTTTTTGTTAACTGGGTTGATGTCTTCAGGAAGCATCAGTTCCCTCCAGGATAATAGGTTAGTCTTAATCAAGATTGTTAATTAGCACGAAACGTAGGTTCAGGCTATCTTATCAACTATCTCTAACCACCGAACTTACTGGGACCACCGAGTAAGTAATGCAGTTGTTAGAGAACGGATACTAGGTAAAGATGGCAAATCGACTGATGAAGTAGTGAAACTTTGTCAGTTGAGATGGCTCGGACACGTGTTACGTATGCCCAACCACCGACTGCCCCGAAGTGCAATGTTTTATGGTGTAGGAGTAGGTTGGAAGAAAGTTAGGGGGCGGCCAGACCGAAATGTGGCACAAATCCATGAAGTCACTGACAATTGGACTAAGCCATGCTGGTAGGTGTAGACTACCTGGTTGGGATCCGCGAGATGATAACAACCGATGGTTAGAGACCTTGTATGACATGGCTCGAAATCGTTTACAAAGGCGCAGATGCTCCACTCTTTATGTTCTCTTAAATTCAAATCTTTTGAATTCTTCGTGTCCCTATCTTTTTTTCTCTTTCCAAATTTATTTCACTGTATTATACTCTTTCAATAACATCTTCAAACCCTAATCTTTAAGATTACTGCTTATACTCTTACTACTTCTACAACTATGGGATTTGAATGCGCATGCCTTAAACGTGGCTCCCAATAATTTGGATTATTAGTTATGAAACATGATTAGAATTCATTGATAAACAATTTCTTTATCCATATATTAATTTTAACATGACGGGAATTTTTAGGGATAAATGTGAAGCGATTTTACTATTTTTTCGGCTGCCAATAGATTCAAATTACAAATATCGGTTTTTCGTCGAACTTACTTTCTTACGTCTGTTACCCCCAACCTAGCATAAGCCGCCGACCAGCATTCTCCAACCCACTCTGTAATGAGCTTTTCTTTCTAGTTCTATCCATTTTTTGTTCAATCTTCTCATGTCTGTCTTCGTTTCTCAACGTTATGTGTTCTTTGATCTTCCTTTTCTCCTTTGGCATTAAGGGGCTCGCCTTGTGACGCAGTTGAGTGATTTTGCTTTATGTGTATCCTGTTTACTCTCAGCGCTTCTTTCTGATTTCTCCCTCTACTGGAATCTGGTTTGTTATCTCACACAGTAGGTTTTTGCTGATAGTGTCTGACCAATTTCGTCAAACTACTTACAATAAATAAACATTGAATGACATATGACAATTTAAGTACTACTGAATTATGATAATGAATCTTTAAGCGTTAGTTGAATTGATAAAAAAAGGAAGAAATAAGACTATACAAATCTTGACTATGCATTTTTGTTTTGTATACAAATCAGTTGGTTACTGTATTGTTTATCAATATGAAAAAATGGTTATCATTCATTGAACATCAAATTTATCAATGGAACTATTGATTAGATTCAATGATCCTCACAGATATCAATCAAACCAGCTGAATAGGTTATTTTCATTTCAAAAAGAAGTGATGAATTAAACATAACTATAGACTAGAATCCTAATATGTTGGTCAAACAATATAGACGTTTGTACGTCACTTTTGCCGATTAACTTCCTTTCAACATCTTTCTCAGAATTCGTTTGTTTTAAAAATGTGAATGATGAATGAAGTATTGGGTCATTTAAGCATATGAATAAACTATGTTTTGATATTTGTTATCATGGTACTTTGACAAACGTATCTTTCATATAGTGATCATATAGTGTAGTTGCTTTTAGGGAAACAATCTTGTTGAAACTTGTTTATAACAATCACTTTAAAAGATCTTCAAGCTTATTCTATGTCCTACAGCGTCACTAAGATGAACTCAGATTGTCTAGCTTTGGTTACTAAATGCTAATCCTTTATTTCAACGATAACCATGATAACATTTTCTTAATCCATCTTCGTTCTCACTAATGATATTCACTTTTGTCTGATTAACTGTTGTCATTTTTATCTTGTTAATTTACCGAGGTCATTGGAAATAACGATAAAGAGTTGATCCATTTCAATTTCCTGATTACTTTTCAGAATTAAAAGATATCCTGAAAGTTTTATTTGATGTATCTTAAATTAGCGGGTGGGTAATTATTATGAAATTATCGTTGTGTTACAAAAGTTCAGTCTGTGATGGTCGATATTCGATATTATTCCTAAACTTTGTAATTTGTTCGTTCTGATAACCGATACTCGATAACGCCCCCCAACGGTGTATAAATCAGAAGGCGAATACGGAGTATTGATTACGTTTATTATTGAACCACACAATGATATCCAAAATTATAGGCACGTTAAGCATGCATGAAAGAGTAGTGCCGTAAAGCAAGCGAGTGAGCATATGAGTCTCATGAGCGAGAGAGTAATCGAGTCAATGAGTCAACGAGTAAACGAGTTAACGAGCCAGCGAGCTCGTGAACAAGATTGAGATGTACATATATACGCATGATGAAACGGATGAATCATCAAATCAATTAAGCGATTAATAGCAAGGCTAGAAGAATGAAATATGCGTAGGCAGTAAGCAATGCTCAAGCGTATATAATAAAGGTACAATAGTATTGATAGGCTGTTATCGTACGAATGATTGTCCATCAAATATGTTAACAAAAAGGCCTAACCAAATTATATATGAACAAAGTCAATGGTATGTGAGCTGCTATGATTCTACTTGAGTTCCCATTCGCAAATAAATAAAATCCGAATGTCATGTCTTCGCTACTGTATTGGTTCTTTGATGCTCATTTACAAGGGATCTCAAACTAGAATAAAACAAATATCCAATATATCACAGTTTTTATTGATCAGCTAGCACTTGTGAATCAACAAGAAAGAAGTGATGTGCAAATAGTGTTTAATGTCGAGTGAGAATGTATTTCAGAAATAAAACTGACGTCATTAATTGTTTAAATAAATCTTATATGAATTGTGATTACTCACTTACTTAGTTACGCCTGTTACTCCCAATGGAGCATAGGCCAACGACCAGTATTCTCCAACCCACTCTATCCTCGGCCTTCTTTTCTAGTTCTATCCGATTTCTGTCCATTCTTCTCATCTCTGTCTCCATTTCTCAGCGTAATATGTTCTTTGATCCTCCTCTTCTCCTTTGACCTTCAAGATTCCATGTGAGTGCTTGCCTTGTGATGCAGTTAGATGATTGCCTCAATGTGTGTCCTATCCACTTCCAGCGGTTCTTTCCGATTATATAAATTGTGATACAATGCCACTATTTCAATCAGGATACAAAAGTTTACTTCCTTTTAAGCCTTGAATTTCAAAAAAAACCAAAAATTCGGCATGAAAGATTGATAAGATGAAGATTCCAGAATTATAAATTTACTTCCATGTTTACACAGTAAATATAAAGATCAATATAACGACTCAATTTGTACTTAATTCAAATTCAAGTGGTTGGAAATCAAACTGAATCAATCCAAAGATCAAGTTTGTCAAAATTTTATATAAAAATCAATACATAATGGTACAATTTTATACCGTCTTAACAATTACTTACTTAATTACACCTGTTACCCTTCATGGAAGAGCATAGATCGACCACTAGCATTCTTCATCCAAATCTGTCGTTAACTATCCTTTCTACTTCTTTGCAGTTTCTAATCATCCTTTTCATGTCTGCTTTCGATTCTCCTCTCAGTGTGTCCATTAGTCTTCCTCTTTTCTTTTTTTCTTCAGGATTCCGAGTTAGTGCATGTCACGTAATGCAGTTTAATGATTTCCTTAATGTATGTTCTATCCACTTTCAACGTCTTTTCCCAATTTCCTTTTCATCTGGATGTTAGTTTGTTCTCTTCAACAGTAGGCTGTTGCTGTTCACGTTTTAAAAGAATCGAAATTATTATATCCCGAAAAAAATGTTCATAGATAAAGAATGCTTTTTGTACAAAAGCATAGTTAAAAATTTTTAATTATGGACGTCAACCATTGGAAGGTTCTGCTTGACTCACCTAAACTTTATAAAATGCTGTAAACTATAATAAAGTAACTTTTTTAGATTGAAATCATTTTCAGAATAACAAAATAATAAATATTCCCTACAGTTACTTCACCATAGACTATGCTTTCTGAATAAGGGAAGCTTTTAAATATGACACTGTAGTGAATAAGAACACGGGTATTTTTATTGATTTATTTAAACACATAAATATTGGTAAAAGGAAGCACCAGATACATATGCATTACACAAATCGATTGAGATTTGTGTGGGGGCTGTGATACTGCCAGGGTGCCCAGACTGAAGCAGGTGGTTTTCATAGGGGGCCACACCCGGAGCCTTTGAAATCAAGGTCTAGCCCACTAGGCAGTGAAACATCGTGAGGAGATGCAGTCCCATGGTAACCGGTGACCAACAATTGGTTCATATGACATTTGTTCCCTCAGGATACTGGAGACAATGTGCACCATTGGTTTGAAACCAGGGTTTTCCAACTTTCCTAGGTGAACTTTTCGTGTCCATCAACCCGTTTAAAGCGCCGGACATTCGCTTTTCGTCCTCGCAATTTTGTAAACAACATCTTTGGCACGAGAAGGCAGTGAGTAAGACATCCCTGTCAGAGGCTATATATTCGCGTGGCCATGTGAGAGCATTTGGAGAGGGAGAGCGGACTCTCCCCATTTGAGGGCAATCGAATGTATTTAAGCACAAATTACAGACTATCTCACTAAAATCTGATAACCATACAGTAAACAGTTAATTTACAAACTATCAATCGATTGTCTTAATCTTGACAGTTCCTTCTGCAAATATCAGTTCATCTTCTCTGATCTCATTGTTCATTCATTTTCATACCGATTGCGCTTTGTTCCTGTCATTCCTTATCGATCTTCTGCCAAAATACATTTTATGCTTGACCATCACCAAATACTACTTATGTGGATAGAAATAACCCACACCTCCACACCATGAGGTACCAGAGAAACGGCATTAGTGAAGGTATAAAAAATTCAAAAAATACAAATCTCAATGGTTCATGAAATCAGAAGGCAAAGAGAAGCTGCAACTACAGTTTATTATAAAATAATGCAGGCCACAAAGCTACAAGCACATGAGAAAGTATCAGCGAGCAAAGGCGAGCATTTCCATAGGCAAATTTATAGTCAAAGTGTATAAGGGTGCCGCAAGACAAAACAAAAGCTAATAATAGGATTTGAGTGCATACATATATATGTGGAGGAGGATGAATTATCGAATGATATTTAAGCAATCAACGTCTCAACTAGAGTCTGTCGTGTTGCTCTAGTTGTCATAACAACACAAAGATATATGCAAATTGTTACTATCCAAATGACAGCGTCTGTTAAGTAAGTTAATAAAATGGCTTAACCAAAATTAACCATTATCGAAATAGGGTGTAGGATAGTTGCTAAATATCATTTAGAAAAATGCATATTTTTTCTTTTCTTCATTCACCCTATAAATCATTATTAATATCGAAAATAAGAAATGTTAACTGATCTCTAAATGAAACTAATTAATAATGATAAATAACAGATAATTCTAGTTAAGTGATTATATAATCAGAAGAAGTTTTATGGATATTATAATTAGTTTGATAGTTGAGATCATAAATCAATTGAAGCTAGACCACCAACTATCAAAATTACTATAATATCCACAAAACTCCTAATAAATAATCAACATATACTCACTAATGAATGGCTCCATAAGGTATTTCCTGGAGTTCTAGTGAGAAGCAGTGACCTGTGGAGTTCAACCAGGTCTGTTGGCATATATCAACTCACTGAAGACAATGGTGGATGTGTCGCTCAATTTCATGGAGTGGTTGAAGTTAGACATTAAGACTGTTTGATGCCGGCTCAGTGGTCTAGAGGTTAAGCGCCCGCGCACGAGACTGACAGGTCCTGGGTTCGAATCTCGCGAAGCGCGATCATAAATGCGCACTGTTGAGGAGACCCACAATAGAACGAAACAGCCATCCACTGCTTCCAGGTTTTTCATGATGGTCTAGCTTCAATCGATTCATGATCTCAACTATCAAGATTATATATTCCTTTAAATTATATGAAATAAAGTTGATTTATATCTCATCAAATACATTTCTATTATCACTATTCATCAGTATAGTTACAGACAGATTATTTTGGTTAGAGAAAAAAAAACGAATTTTTCTTTTTTCTTTTCTTTTTTTTCTTTTTTCTTTTTTTTTAAAGTACATTTACTGAAAACTTAATTTATATCTATAATAATAAAGATCATCACGAATTGAGTGAATGATTTTCAAAACTAATGAAAACAAAAAAACTGAGTAGATACAGAGAGGAAAGAAAAACAAAAACAAACAAACGAAACAACAACTTGGTTTATCATCATTAAAATTGCAAAAAAAAATCTTTAAGAGAGAAAGCGGAAAAAAAAAGAGGAAAGAAAGAAGACAATTATGATCGAAAAAATAATTGATTATCCCGGCGAGACTATAATATTTATATTGATGAACCAATCAGATTTATGATAATAAGGTTGTGTTTTTTTTTAATTTTTTTGGCGCGAAATTCTTTGATTCATTTGGTTAAATAGAGTTTTTGGTATTATGTGTTGATATCAGTTCATGATGAAAATTCTAACTATCAACTGTATATAATAATCATAATTCCTTACATTGGTTTATTACTGAAATTTAGTCGTAGTGTAATGTGGGTTACTTATATCCATATAAGTAGTATATGGTGATAGGCAGCCATAGAATGTTTTTCAGTAGAAGATCAATAAGGGAAGAACAGGAACGAAACTCAATTGGTGTGAAAATGCATGAACAATAATAAATCAAACAAAACATACATACTAAACAATAAAGACAAGATCTTTTCAAACTCTTAAGTCAACTATGTTTTAACTACGCAAAACATTCAAAGAAAGTTCCTGGTTTGAATTTAGTTGAAACTAACAATAATGAATCATCAGAAGGAGGTTACTTGAGATCATGAGTTAATTGAAGCTAGACAACCATGGAAAACCTGGAAGCATTAGAGAAATCGTGACCAGTGGAGCTAATTTATGTCAGTTAGCGAAAGATATCTACCTCAGTACAATGGAAGTTGGGAGCGCAATTTCATGAATTGGTTGAGATTAGACATTAACACCATTGAATGTAGGCTCAGTGGTTTATCGGTTAAGTGCTCTGGCGCGAGACTGGTAGATGCTAGTGAAGGAATTCACGATTCCAAGGATTGAAATTCTAGCTTTTGTAGAAGGAAGATAGTTTGATTTCACCAATAAGTCTGATAAAAATTTAGACAACCATTGTACTCTACATTCTGAAATATATTGAAAATGAATATGTGACATATAAAAAATAACTTTTAAATTCGACTTCAAATTCTTAATTAAAAGAGAAACATACTCTATGAACTTAATTATCATGCTCATGGGATGTTTATATTTATATGGACTATTTTCCTAATGCATAAAGTAAGTCTTTTATTGAATCAAAAAATAAAAAAACAATTTAGTGAAGAAAATTGTTTTGGTGTGACAAAAGCAACTTTTTAGGCTATACATTCATATTGATAGTTATTTGATAAATATATAAATCAGAAGGGGTTTTTGTGGAGATTTCAGTAACACAGTTGGATGCCATCTCAGTTATCCAGAGGCTAAGCGATCTCACGTAAGACTGATAGGTGCTGTGTTCGAATCTCGTGAGGCGGGATCGTGGATGCGCACTGTTGAGGAGTGCCACAATATTACCAAACGACCTCCCAGTGCTTCTAGGTTTTCCGTGGTTGTCTAGCTTCAATTGATTCATGATTTCAACTATAAAATATAGAAGTCTTGAAGAGAATACATAGAGATTATATCATTAGTTAATCCAAAGCTTTAAATATCAGGAATAAGTTGCTCAACGATCGACAGATTATAGAAGAAAAATGAAAGGGGGGTGTGTATAATGTTTGGATCAGGAATAAAAGAGATAGTTATACAAATGTCAAGCGTAAAGGTCATAATAACATATGAACAATAATTACAAAACAATATGAGATTATAATAAGTAGTAAAGTATATTCATCGATATATGAATGAATAATTTTACAGAAGTTGGTCTCTTAGTACAAAGAAGATATTTGAAATAAGCTTAGTAATTGGAACCTAAATAATTCCAACATTTCATCCAGCAGTGTTGTATTGTATTGGATTGTATTTATCCAAGATGTTCATATTTTCTTCACAAATAATGAATGTATCATCCATATATATATATCGGTTGTATAAATGCAATCTCTCGTTTATTGAATAAAGTAGATTACTATTCTGTTATAACTTGTGGCCGAGTAGATGCCCATTTAACGTATGACATGATAAGACCGCTAATCAGAGAGCAGTGAATTATCGATTGGAACAATGACACACGAAAACCGTACGAGCAGTCTACAGTACTTGTCGATCCTGCTTTCTGCCTATCCCAGCCAGTTAAGTCCAGAATAGTCTCTGCGGTATGAATCATTATATTTCGAACATACTGAGTTTATATACCAAACAGACTGACCACATCGTACCATAAAACAGGAAAGCAACATTTGTACAAGATTTGGCCGAAAATGGCTGTGAATGTGGGAGTCAGCAATTAATAGACTAGGGATAACTTGAAAATGGTCAATCGTCTATAGGTCAAAATAAAGCTCATAATAAGTGGAACATGCATATGAATAGTTTAGTTATTTAACGATCATACGATGAAAAATATATGCATAATATTGGTCCATATATGAATCCCAAAGTTACCATTCACTATTGTTATCGGGATATAACATATTCAGATTGGCCATGAAGCAATCAGTGAGAAGGTGACCCAGTGGTGAATCCACTAAAACTCCATCAGCTTATCTATAAAAATGATTATTAAATCTAAATTATACATTAATAGTGAATCAATTAATTAGTTCATTTAGATAGTGTTGCGGGATATGTCATAGTTGTTATTCGTATGTAAACAGCTAAGTGGTATCCAATGAGATCACTTTTCGACCATTGACATTGATATTCAGAATTCAATAGAGAACAAATCACCCAAGTTTCTTGTTCATTTCCCAATATTTATATACATTTGATGCTGTGAAGAATGACAATGAGAGCTGTGAAATCAAACCACCTAATCTAATGAACTCAGAAGCACTAAAATGTTTTTCTTATACCGTGTACCACTTGCGCACTCAAACGCTTGAGCCTTCCGAGTTGCTAGTCAGAAGACAGAAGACTAGTGGGAAGGAGTTTTATTCCAAACAGTATCAAGTAGGGTACAAAACACTCATGTATTTATAGTTTTTTTAGTAACAACAAAAACATCAGTACAGTCATCCAATACGTGTGCAATCGTTTTTATCATCTGTCCAATCAAGAAGCTACATGTCAAGATTCGGGAAAGTTCTTTCAAAATGATGATTGGATAGAATATCCTCGGCTCATTCAAAGCTTCTTAAAGCTTCCTTGAGTTCACCAGAGGCTGTCCTTACAATTTTATAAGATTTAAATTCACTTAGTATTGTTTGTTTGAATCTTCCTATCGATGTGTTAGGACTGCAACTGATCAGTCTCTAATTGGTATATGTGCATACTGTGCGTATTGCCTCAATATAGCCTTAATTCACAAGCATTATAAGCAAAGATGGATAGTGGCTGACAGTGGAATCCATTTTGGCACGTTTCGTCTTATTCAGGAGTCGTCAGATGGATGTACCTGCATCTCAGAATTGGTGTTCACCCTGGTACTCGAACCCAGTATCTTTCGCTTCAAAGTAAGTGGCTACCAGGACTCAGTGGCTGAGTGGATAACGCGATAGTGTTTGAAGCGAAATTTACTGGGGTCGAGTCCCAGATTGAACATCGACCCTGAGCTGCAGGTACATCCAGCTGACGAGTCCCAAATAGGACGAAACGCGCGTCCTAGATTCCAACGCTAGCCACTATCCGTCTTTATAAGCTTTGTTTATATTTATTTTATTATTAGGAATCATAGTCATTATTATTCTTATCATATTCAAACATCTAAACGATAACATTCAAAATAAACTTGAATCGTTAAATGATTACGAAAATAGTTTACGTGACAATTATACTATGATAACAACAACCAATATTTAAATAGGCAATATTTAATCCATATTTAAAATAATAAAAATATCACGTCTGACTAATCAAACAATAAATTGTATGACAAGATCTAGTAGTTCAGTGATAAAGTCCTAATCACAAAGCGGTCTGCTTGAATATCAGGGCTACCTGTTCTTCACATCTAGGTATTTCAATTAGTTATCTGTTTTCTTGTTTGGTTTAACACATCATTATGGCTGTTAATCGAATAACCTACTCAGGTGAGTTTATGAAACGTTTTACTGTATTTCGTTGTATAAATAACAAAAGAGTTCAATCAGAGATCTTGTGGTTGCTAGCGATATGCATCCAAAAAAATATACATTATTTAGATGTCGATTTCTGGACTTCTAATATCTAACTGGTAACCACTCACTATTTATCTTGAGGATCAATCAAGAAATCAGAAGAGGAAACTTGTTGAAATACTTTGTGCTAACAACTCTATATTGTCAGAAGGGGATTTTGTGGAGATTATAGTAATTCTATATAGTGGAGATCATGAATCAATTGAAGCTAGAACACCATGGAAAACCTGGAAACACTGGATGGCCAAATCGTTCTATTATGGGACTCCTTAGCAGTGTGCATCCACGACCACGCCTAGCGAGCGAGATTCGAACGCAGGACCTGTCAGTCTTGCGTGCGAGCTCTTAACCTCTAGACCACTGAGCCAGTCGGTATCCAATAGTGTTAATGTCTAACTTCAAACGATCCACGAAATTGAATGTCACATCCACCATTGTCTTCAGTGAGTTGATATCTGCCAACAGACCTGGTTGAATTTCACTGGTCACTGCTTCTCACTGGAACTCCAAGAAATACCTCATGGAGTCAGACTCATGATCTCAACTATTACAAAATTCTATATTGTACCAAAAATATAATATTGAATAAAGCCACTAATAATAGTAGTAATGATAGTACTAATAATACTTTATGAAGAAGTATCATGCAATGTGCCAGCGAGTAAAAGCGTAGAAATTAAGAATCGAAATGTTGACAACATAAGGAATCTTCATACACATCATTTTGAAAAGATTAAGAACAAAGGTTCTAGCTCTTGATCTTTTTAATAAAAAATCTTATTGTATATCTTTTAAATGATCATAAACTCATTAGGATGGTAGAAAAGATTTGTAGCTGAGGTGGATGATTTTGATGAAGTTTTATTCTCTGAAATGGATTATTTGGCCGTAGAGATTTCATCGTTCTTCTGAACAATATCATCAGCACAAACTTCGAGCAAAAGTGAAGTGTTCGAACATTTCTGCTGATGATGTCATTTCGAAGGATGATAAAAGCTCCACGACCAAACAATCCAGCTCAGAGACCAAAATTCCATCAACAGTCATTCATGAATATAATCATGAATACTTAAACTGATTTATTTATTCACTACTAAATACATTTATTATGTAACTAACATCTTAAGCGAATAGTTTTGTTGTATTCAGTTTAATACCCAATCCTTATGGGATAAAATACAATCTGTTTTGTGATTTCTAGTTTGCTTGTTTGCTTTTTTTCTTCAGATTTCATGTTTCAATTGTAGTTTTTTGGATAAGTTACAAAAGAAGATAATTACATAGCTGTTACTTGTTACTTAAACATCATACTAATAACATTGTCTTGTTTTATTAACTTAAGTAATGTCTATCCTACAAAAGATAATAAATTTGTTATCTTAAAGGGAGAACAACTTGAAAACAATCTATAATGTAATGAAAAAACATCAAGAAAGATATTGAATTTACGAGTGAAGAACAATCAGAAAATGGTATTCTTTAGTCAGTCAGTCAGTCAGTTACAACGTAGAACCAGGCACACATATATGTATCGGTCCAAGTTGCCATACCTTGTTAACATAACAAGATGAACATCGAATGCATAGAAGTAGTTAATTGAGTGGTGGATATAACTGCCAAATCGTCCATGGAGGACAACTCACCGACTCATTCGAGGTAAAGACCGTTGCTAAGCAAGGTTTCTTACTTTCAACCTTTCTCTTTCTCCTAAGGATCGACTGGATCATGAAGACGTCAACATCTGGAGGAAAGCACGGGATACAATGGACAGCGAGGATGCAGCTGGACGATTTAGACTTCGTAGATGATCTGGCTCTTCTATCACATACGCAACAACAAATGCAGAAGACGACCAGTGTAGCAGCAGCCTCAGCTGCAGTAGGTCTCAATATAAACAAAGGGAAAAGCAAGACTCTCCGATACAATACAAACATGCAGCAGTCGAATCACACTTGACGGAAAAGCCTTGGAGGATGTGGAAACCTTTACATATCTGGGCAGCATCATTGACGAACACGGTGGATCTGATGCGAATGTGAGGGCGAGGATCGGCAAAGCAAGAGCAGCATATTTACAATTGAAGAACATCTGGAACTCAAAACAATTGTCAACCAACACCAAAATCAGAATTTTCAATACGAATGTCAAGACAGTTCTACTATATGGGGCGGAAACGTGGAGAACTACGAAAACCATCATCCTGAAGATACAAGTGTTTATTAACAGTTGTCTAAGCAAGATACTTCGGATCCGATGGCCAGACACTATTAGCAACAAGTTACTGTGGGAGACAACAAACCAGATTCTAGCGGAAGAAGAAATCAGGAAGAAGCGCTGGAAGTGGATTGGACACACTTTGAGGAAATCACCCAACTGTGTCACAAGACAAGCCCTCACATGGAATCCTGAAAGCCAAAGGAGAAGAGGAAGACCAAAGAACACATTACGTCGAGAAATGGAGACAGACATGAGAAGAATGAACAAAAAATGGATAGAACTAGAAAAGAAGGCTGAGGACAGAGTGGGTTGAAGAATGCTAATCGGCGGCTTATGCTCCATTGGGAGTAACAGGCGTAAGTAAGTAAGTAAGTAATTTATGAGAGAAAGATTGTGTATAAGGGTATAGTATATGAAGGAAGACAGATATGAAGCAAGCATTCTTTAGTACTTTTTTAAAATGAATAAACACAGAAGCATTGGAAACACAAATGTACAAGTAGCTAGGTTTAATGAAATGAATACTAAATTTGCAGAGCATCAACTCAACAGCAAACAAGAAGAGTTAAATATAAATAATAACGATGAGAATCAAAACACATTGCAATACTCTTATTAAGTAGGAAAAAAAGAAACTGAAGTAACTCTATTTCTGTCTGTCTTCGATAAAAATGACTTACTTTGTAGTGTCGTGCTTCGCTAATCATTCACCTCGATAACCGTTATAATACAAATCTTAACGGTGCATAAAATCAGAAGGCAAAGAGATGCAGTAACTACAATTTATTGTCGAATAACTCAGGCCAGAATGCTATCAGCACCTGAGTGAATATCAGCGAGTGAAGCATAAATGACATGCATTGGAGATGGCGGATAAGCCAACTCACTTTAATCAAGCGTTAGTCGATATTTATAGTCGGATAAAAATAAACGACAAACATGTGATAAATAGGATAAGAAGGGTATACACACATACTCTCATATAAAAAAATATTCAGGGTTAATAAGTAAATAATTAACAAGTTAAAAACATGACTCAAGATAGATAGGTAAATTGGTTTGTCCGGAAACTAGAATAAGGTATATCGATTTAGCATATCAACCGACACTACAACTTAACAACTTCATAAAAGTGTTCTTAAGGTAACAATTTTTCTATACATAGAAAAAGGAGCAATTTTTTCGAATTACATTTGGGTACCATGTGACCCCAGGATTAATACGGATACATTTGATCTGCTCAGTTTGACTATCGAATTATTTGCTTTATGCTTGTAGAACTAATGATCTAAAATATCAATAACTTAATGACCAATTAATAATAACTGAGACCTTTATGGTTATTAGTCGTCCCGTTACTTGCAACAGAGTATCTAGTTAAACGACGGGGTTAACAAATAGATAAGATCTCTATTGTGTACGCAATCCTTTAGTAGCTCAACTCAAACAATAATCTAAAGTAAATTTATGACGACACATCCATAGAAATAAAAGTTTACAATATAGATATGACGATGTCATAAGCGAAGAAGAAACTAAATAATAAGTCCACAATTCATAAACAAAGACTTAAGAAGGGTTAAACATAGAATGGTAGTTTATGAACCCAATAAAGCTTGCAAATAGTAGAGAATAAGAATATAGTAATCCATGTGCCTAAATGATAATGATATAAAGATGATGATGGTATGATGATTCAAAGAATTAAAACTTTCGTAGCATTCACCCAGTTGTAGAAGATTAGTCATCACAAAGTTAACTTTAGTAGGTAGGAAACGGGATGTTCTAAAATGGGGGAAAATATCTAAGATATCGCCAAGAGAATTTTGAAACCATTTAAAACCAAAATCACATACCAACACATTCACTTTAATCCATTTTATACAAGCCGAATAAACACAACAGAGAAATTAAGACAAATTTAATATCATTTAAAATTTTACTTGTACCAACTGTTCATAGAATTGCAGTGGACATCTCAACCACTTAAACATATATAACACAAAATAGCAGTGAGTCAATACTAACATTCATGACCACGGATATGAATTCGGTTGAAAGAGCGTTGAAATTCTAGATTGAGGAAGTTGTAAGAATGTTAGATGATTTCTTGGACAATATCATTCAGAATAATTAGTAATTGATAACCCTGTCAAGATAGAATTAATCTACCAATTCAAAAGAGAAATGCCAAGTAATCACGAGGTCAGACATCAATCGATTAAGACCGTCAACTTGAATAAAAAGATAAGCTTTTCTAAGGTTATCGCCTGTCCGAAGCTCGAATAATGAAGAAAGTTAAATCATAAGGTTAGCAAACTTATTCCGTATAAAACAAGCTTGCTAAAAAACGATAACAAGAACATTGAACACTCTTCGGGAGGCTGAATTTAAGGACGAAATAGCTGTTTAATGAAAACATTTCATCCAATAATTAAAGAAACTCAAAAAAACGATTCTGTGGGTCGATCAGTTTTCAAAATAACAAGAATATATATATATATATATAATATTGTTTAGTACGAATGAGAATGAAAATTAAAGAATACTTTTGTAGTGAACAAGAACACGTATGATGGGAAAAGTGCTGATAATGGCTAATAATTAACGACATCTAAAACCCTCGATAATATGTAACGCGTGCGCAAGAACATATGGCTTGACATGACTGATACTATTATAGTGAACAAGAACATGAGTGAGAACAATCGAATATATTTAAGCACAAATAACAGACTATCTCACTAAGTTCTGATAACCATATAGTAAATAGTTATTTTGCAAAATAACAATCAATTGTCTGAATCTTGACTGTTCCTTCTGTAAATATTAGTTCTTCTTTTCTGATTTCATTGTTCATGCATTTTCCTACCAATTGCGCTTCATTCCTGTTCTTTCCTTATCGATTCTACTACTGAAATACATTCTATGCCTGACCATCGTTATATATTACTTACTTACTTACGCCTGTTACTCCCAATGGAGCATAGGCCGCTGACCAGCTTTCTCGTTATATATTACTTATATGAATATGAGTAACCCACACCACACTTTAATTTAAACATTTTTTTATTAGGCAAAACCAAAATCATTCATTATGATACGCTTAATGTTGTTCAGTTATGTTAGAAATAACAATACATGATGGATATATTTTTTAACTCATGAAAAGTAGATTCATTTGAATTGATCGAAAGTTATAGAAATGTAATCCAATCAACAATTTATAAAATGGAAATAGTATTTAAATGATTTTACATGCCAAATACCTTATATTATCCAAACAGTTGTTTGAATTCATTAGAGTTTGTAGGGGCTGGTACAATGTTAAACCTACGTAGGTTATTCTAGCTTCTAGATAGATTAATCTACTAATTCTTCTCAAGCCATATTTTTACCCTGTCATTTATTTGCTTACCAACATTGACTGTTTTTATGTAAACGTATGAGTGTACACTTAATGTCGTATTCATCACCTGTCGTTCAACTATAAATATCGATTCACACTTGGTTCAATCGAGTTGACTCACTTGCCTTCTGCATTGAGGGTCATTTTGTTTTGCTTCGATTTCCGATCAACGATTATACAAAATATAGGTACACAAAAATACATTATCATATTTGACTTATATAATACTGTCATTCACCAATGCAATTTAAGGCGATAATTACATACAACGATTGACGAAATGTATGCTACCATAGCAATCAACTGATCAGATAGATTATTTGAATACTCTTTATCAAATATACAATTTTATAATTGCTTACTTACTTACGCCTGTTACCCCTCGAGGAGGAGCATAGGCTGACCACCAGTATTCTTCATTCAACCTTGTCCCAAACGACCATTTCCAGTTCTTTCAAATTAACATTCATCCTTTTCATTTCTGCTTCTATTTTCCAATGTAATTTGTTCTTTGGCCTTCCACTTTTCCGCTTCCCTTCACCATTCCAAGTTAGGGTTTGCCTCTTTTTCTAATTTCCTCTTAATCTGGAAGCTCTTTTGTCCTCTCCCACAAAATGTTGTTGCTGATGGTATCTAGTCAGTGAATGTTGAGTATTTTTCATAGACGACTGTTTATAAAAACTTGTATCTTCTTGACGATGGATGTAGTAGTTCTCCACGTTTCAGATCCGTACATACAGTATTACTGTCTTGATGTTAGTATTGAAGATTCTCACTTTGAAGTTAATTGTAGTTGTTTTGAGTTCCATATGTTAATTACGACAGAATTAATTGAATTAACGTATACTTGGTCAAAATATATTGATAGATACACATGATTAAAATTTTGTAAATAAGCTGTCAATTTCATTGATTGTTTTATTTTAAATGTTGGAACTTCAAGAAGTACTATAGAAGAAGGAAAATAATGATGACAATCATTCAATTCACTTGGCATTGTTTTACTTGATTCTTCCCATTGGTGTTTAAGACTGTAATTGATCAGTCTCTTACTAGCATATGTGCATACTATGCGTATTGTCTTGATATTGCCCTAATTCACAACCATTCTAAGCAAAGATAGATAGTGTCTAGCAGTTGGATCTAGGACATACGTTTTGTCGTAAGTGGATAACATGATGGGATTTGAAGTGAATGGTACTGTGTACGAATCTCGAAGTGAAAAACAAGTCTGAGATGTAGGTGCATCCAACTGACGAGTCCCAAATCGGACGAAACGCTTGTCTTAGATTCCATTACTAGCCAGTATTCACATCTTTTCATTAAATATAAATACAAGATTAGACAATTTCTTGTAGTAGATTTACAAGTATATATTCTTGAATTTCATTGAAGATTATTTTTCTACCTGGAGAGAAAAAAGTATGTTTATTTACGCATACTTTTTCTTCTACATAATTAGTTGAATATTTTACGTCATTGTCTACTATTCTACTTCTAAAAGATAAAAAGATTTTACAAAGTGACTACTTATATTCTAAAGAATAATTAATAAGTAGTATGAATTAATCAACTGGCATAAATATAAAAGAAGTATCGTATGTTATTAAAAGTCGAATATATAATTACATAATATGTAAATGAAGATCTATCCATATATGTGACTATAGTTTGATTGTTTATATTTTATGTAGATCAGTTCTTTTACAATTGATTGATCACTGGGTGGTGATCAATGTCATGCGTGTCAAGTCTTTCTTAGTGCTGATCGAATGCCATCGATCAAGTTACAATGCGGCCACTAGTCTAAGTGGCTAGAAAGTGCGCGCGGCCCGAATAGCTCAGTGGTAACGTCTCTGAATGTGAAGCTGAGTGACACGGGATCAATTCCGTCAGGGAGTACTGTGGTGTGAGCTACTGATATCAACATAAGTAGTATATATGGTGAGTAAGGAATAGAATATCTGACAGCAGAAGATTGAGAAGATCAAGAAGAGAAGAACAGAAATAAAAAGCAATTTGTGTGAAAATCCAGGAACAATGGAGCCTGAGGCAATTGAAGAACATTTTGCAAATAGTGTATCATAGCATGGTTTTTGTATTTTACCAAGTAACGTTGTAATTTGTGCTAAATGCATAGTTGGTTGTCCTCACCTGTGCTCTCATTCACAACAGTACCAGTTCCCTCAAGACTACAGGTACACCTTGCTGATGAGTGCCAAGTAACACGAAACTGGGGTCCAGGGTTTCCTGTTGACTACCTCCAATCACTATATTACAAAACATTTTTGTATAAATATTCATGTATATTAGAGTGAAGCCTGATAACGATCTAACTGAGAACAATTGTTCGCTTACATGTGTCGTTCTTCTAAGTTACAAAATGCTTGATCAGAGATTTCGTGATTACTGACAATATTAATCGAAAAGAATACACATTATTTAGAAGTTGATTTACTGGACTGCTAACATCTAACTGGCGATCACTCAATATGTATCGTCAGAATCGACCAAGAAGTAATAATAATTTTTTTAACCTTTTTTCCGAGGTCTTTACTCTATAATAAACGAATTATGATTTTCTATTTTCTTAGTAAATAACTTGTTATTTATCATAAAATGTACAAAACTATTCAGAATTATAAACTCATTTGGTATTGCTTACTTAAATCTTCTTACTGATGTTTCGGACTGCACTTGATAACACGATAACATGATGGCGTTTGAAGTGAACGGTGCTGGGTTCGAGTTCCGAGGTGAACGTCGACTCGGAGATACAGGTACATCCAGTTGACGTGTCCCAAATACGACGAAACGCGTGCCAAACTGGATTCCACTGCTAGCTACTATCCATCTTTGCTTATTCAGAATTATGTCTTTTCGTCATAAAATATTTCTATTATACTTGAAATATTAAAAATATCTTTCAAATACTTATATCATTACCAGCAAGGATATGAATTATCTCTATTGAAAATCTCACCTAGATTTGGATCAGGTTTAGTTGGTATGTGTGCAGCTTGTGAAGTTTACCTCGGTATGTCCATTTTAGAAAGTTTTATTAGAATAGATAAATTGTGGCTATTAGTGGAGAGCAGGACGCCGTGTTTCTTTTCGGCTCAAAGTTCAATCAAGATTATCAAGAGCAAGATATTTCGAACCCGTTTTATTCATGACATAAAAGTTATGACCATTGCACAAGTGAGTTGCTATCTTGACTTGGTAGTTGAATGGATAATGAGTAGAAGGTTTAAAGCAAAAGCTTCTCAGCTCAAATCTCAGTGTGCACATCATTACTAGGATATTGTATCTAAACATCTAACATAATAACATGGCTCAAATGTGGTCAGGTAACTTAAAGTGAGGGTCACCTTGGTACTTAATCAATATTAAACACTACAGAAGTTGATATTAATTATTAATGATTAGTTTACGTAATCATTTCGATTTATTCGAATTGCGGGGCTGAATTAAAATCGATAGTCAAATATTATTTAAGACATTGGATAACTCAGGTTAAATATCCTAGAAAAATGTCGTCTCCAGACAGATTTCAGATACACCTTATTGGTGACTGGGCACTAACAAGACAACCAGAGCTTCCAGTTCCGTTTCCATAAACATCAAACATAAAATTAAAATAATAATATTTAACATCTAGCTGAATAATGTTACTTATTTTGTATGCCCCCAGGCAGTACCTGAAAAGTATTCAAAACAATATTGACTCCTAGAAACATCGAAATTTATGTAATTAGGAGAAAAATATTTAGCAAACACATAAGCTCAGGAAACAAGATTGGTACTCCATCAAGCCCTATGTAATAGAAGTGAAGTTAGCTTATTTATTTAGATAACAATTGTTATGACTTTAAAAAAGAAGGCCGTTGCCAATTCGTTATTGATTTTATGTCCGACTTTTTATCACATGAATTATCCACCAATCGAAATACGACTTATCTAAACTTAACACCGTGCCAAATCAATGACGTTCAACTGGTATAAGTAGTCTAGCATCCACCATGGACCCTTGTCCGCCTAGCCCTTCCAATTGAGTCCAGAACACCAATTACGGCTTCGGTTATGCGAATCATTTATTTCAAACATACTCGGTTTATGTACCAGACAGAAGACCATATCACACCATAAAATAGCAAATAATATTTGTACAAGATCAAGCCAAATGTGGCTGTGAACGTGGGATACAATAATCAATAAACTGAGTATAATTTAGGAACAGTAATTCGCATAATAATAACTCATAGGTCAAAATGAAGCATTTAATAAGATGGTATATATATATGCACAATCTAATTACTCAATAGTTAAACAATAAGAATATATATATACAATAATGGTCCATTAATAGGTCCTGGAAGTTACCCATACTTATGTCTTCGCTAGAATATAACAAGAATATTGTATTTTACAATCGTATGTCGGTCTAAAATACAAACCTTACAATCAAATCGTCTAGCTGATAGAACACAATACTATTAAAACACAATACTACTAAAGTAGGCGGCCTGCTTGAATACCTGGGCTACCTGTTTCTGCCATCTAAATATTTCAACAAGTTATCTGGGTTTTTTTAAACGGCCGGCTTGAATACCTGGGCTACCTGTTTCTGCCATCTCAATATTTCAACAAGTTATCAAGGTTTTTTTAAAATTGTTTTAGCTTGTCATTATGTTTATTAATCGCATAACCTATACAGGCGTGTTTATGAAAAGCTTACGTCCTTTCGCTGCACAAATCACAAACAAGTACAGTAAGAGACATCGTGGTGGTTGGCAATATGCATTAAAGTGAATGAACATTAATCAAATGTCCATTCCAGAGCTGCTTAATTCTA